>NC_084611.1:13250056-13412556 GCF_033978795.1 Nerophis ophidion
GTCCATCCATTTCCTACCGCTTATTCCCTTTGGGGTCGCGGGGGGCGCTGGTGCCTATTATTCATTAATTATTAATACTTATCATTAATTATGACACTATTGTTCATTTTTGTTTGACTATCTTTGGATTGTTTTGTGTCATGTTTGTGTGTTCTCTCAATTGCTCTGTTGATTGCTATTCTGACTGTTCTTGGGCCGGATTTGGTTTTGGAATTGTATTCTTATTTTTGTATTATTGTGTATTATTTTGTTGGATAGATTAATGAAAAAAATGTAATTAAAAAAATGTTCACCGGAAATTAGTGCATTTGTACCCGTTTTAATAATCAATAACTGTATCATTATTTATCATACAGTTATTGATTATTAAAATCAATAACTGTATCATTATTTATCATACTCCTCTCTGAGCTGCTACCTTACCGTGGTAGAGGAGTTTGCGTGTCCCAATGATCCTAGGAGCTATGTTGTCTGGGGGTTTTCATGCCCCCTGGTAGGGTCTCCCAAGACAAACAGGTCCTAGGTGAGTGATCAGACAAAGAGCAGCTCAAAGACTTCTATGGAATTACAACGAAATGAACCCAGATTTCCCTCGCCCGGACGTGGGTCACCGGGGCCCCGCTCTGGAGCCAGGCCCGGAGTTGGGGCACGATGGCGAGCGCCTGGTGGTCGGGCCTGTTCCCATGGGGCCCGGCCGGGCACAGCCCGAAGAGGCAACGTGGGTCATCCCTCCAATGGGCTCACCACTCATAGGAGGGGCCATAGAGGTCGGGTGCATTGTGAGCTGGGCGGCAGCCGAAGGCGGGGCACTTGGCGGTCCGATCCTCGGCTACAGAAGCTAGCTCTTGGGACGTGGAACGTCACCTCACTGGGGGGGAAGGAGCCTGAGCTAGTGCGCGAGGTAGAGAAGTTCCGGCTGGATATAGTCGGACTCACCTCGACGCACAGCAAGGGCTCTGGAACCAGTTCTCTCGAGAGGGACTGGACCCTCTTCCACTCTGGCGTTGCCGGCAGTGAGAGGCGACGGGCTGGGGTGGCAATTCTGGTTGCACCCCGGCTCAAAGCCTGTACGTTTGAGTTCAACCCAGTGGACGAGAGGGTAGCTTCCCTTCGCCTTCGGGTGGGGGGACGGGTCCTGACTGTTGTTTGTGCTTACGCACCAAACAGCAGTTCAGAATACCCACCCTTTTTGGGTACACTCGAGGGAGTACTGGAAAGTGCTCCTCCGGGTGATTCCCTTGTCCTACTGGGAGACTTCAACGCTCATGTTGGCAACGACAGTGAAACCTGGAGAGGCGTGATTGGGAAGAATGGTCGCCCGGATCTAAACCCGAGTGGTGTTTTGTTATTGGACTTTTGTGCTCGTCACAGTTTGTCGATAACAAACACCATGTTCAAACATAAGGGTGTCCATATGTGCACTTGGCACCAGGACACCCTAGGCCGCAGTTCCATGATCGACTTTGTAGTTGTGTCATCGGATTTGCGGCCTTATGTTTTGGACACTCGGGTGAAGAGAGGGGCGGAGCTTTCTACCGATCACCACCTGGTGGTGAGTTGGCTGCGATGGTGGGGGAGGATGCCGGACAGACCTGGCAGGCCCAAGCGCATTGTGAGGGTCTGCTGGGAACGTCTGGCAGAGTCTCCTGTCAGAGAGAGTTTCAATTCACACCTCCGGGAGAACTTTGAACATGTCACGAGGGAGGTGCGGGACATTGAGTCCGAGTGGACCACGTTCCGAACCTCTATTGTCGAGGCGGCTGATTGGAGCTGTGGCCGCAAGGTTGTTGGTGCCTGTCGTGGCGGTAATCCCAGAACCCGTTGGTGGACACCAGCAGTGAGGGATGCCGTCAAGCTGAAGAAGGAGTCCTATCGGGTTCTTTTGGCTCATAGGACTCCGGAGGCAGTGGACGGGTACCGACGGGCCAAGCGGTGTGCAGCTTTAGCGGTCGCGGAGTTAAAAACTCGGACATGGGAAGAGTTCGGGGAAGCCATGGAAAACGACTTCCGGACGGCTTCGAAGCGATTCTGGACCACCATACGGCGCCTCAGGAAGGGGAAGCAGTGCACTATCAACACCGTGTATGGTGCGGATGGTGTTCTGCTGACTTCGACTGCGGATGTTGTGGATCGGTGGAGGGAATACTTCGAAGACCTCCTCAATCCCACCAACACGTCTTTCTTTGAGGAAGCGGTGCCCGGGGAATCTGTAGTGGACTCTCCTATTTCTGGGGCTGAGGTCGCTGAGGTAGTTAAAAAGCTCCTCGGCGGCAAGGCCCCGGGGGTGGATGAGATCCGCCCGGAGTTCCTTAAGGCTCTGGATGCTGTGGGGCTGTCTTGGTTGACAAGACTCTGCAGCATCGCGTGGACATCGGGGGCGGTACCTCTGGATTGGCAGACCGGGGTGGTGGTCCCTCTCTTTAAGAAGGGGGACCGGAGGGTGTGTTCCAACTATCGTGGGATCACACTCCTCAGCCTTCCCGGTAAGGTTTATTCAGGTGTACTGGAGAGGAGGCTTCGCCGGATAGTCGAACCTCGGATTCAGGAGGAACAGTGTGGTTTTCGTCCTGGTCGTGGAACTGTGGACCAGCTCTATACTCTCGGCAGGGTTCTTGAGGGTGCATGGGAGTTTGCCCAACCAGTCTACATGTGCTTTGTGGACTTGGAGAAGGCATTCGACCGTGTCCCTCGGGAAGTCCTGTGGGGAGTGCTCAGAGAGTATGGGGTATCGGAATGTCTTATTGTGGCAGTCCGCTCCCTGTATGATCAGTGCCAGAGCTTGGTCCGCATTGCTGGCAGTAAGTCGGACACGTTTCCAGTGAAGGTTGGACTCCGCCAAGGCTGTCCTTTGTCACCGATTCTGTTCATAACTTTTATGGACAGAATTTCTAGGCGCAGTCAAGGCGTTGAGGGGTTCCGGTTTGGTGGCCACGGGATTAGGTCTCTGCTTTTTGCAGATGATGTAGTCCTGATGGCTTCATCTGGCCGGGATCTTCAGCTCTCACTGGATCGGTTCGCAGCCGAGTGTGAAGCGACCGGAATGAGAATCAGCACCTCCAAGTCCGAGTCCATGGTTCTCGCCCGGAAAAGGGTGGAGTGCCATCTCCGGGTTGGGGAGGAGACCCTGCCCCAAGTGGAGGAGTTCAAGTACCTAGGAGTCTTGTTCACGAGTGGGGGAAGAGTGGATCGTGAGATCGACAGGCGGATCGGTGCGGCGTCTTCAGTAATGCGGACGTTGTATCGATCCGTTGTGGTGAAGAAGGAGCTGAGCCGGAAGGCAAAGCTCTCAATTTACCGGTCGATCTACGTTCCCATCCTCACCTATGGTCATGAGCTTTGGGTCATGACCGAAAGGATAAGATCACGGGTACAAGCGGCCGAAATGAGTTTCCTCCGCCGGGTGGCGGGGCTCTCCCTTAGAGATAGGGTGAGAAGCTCTGCCATCCGGGAGGAGCTCAACGTAAAGCCGCTGCTCCTCCACATCGAGAGGAGCCAGATGAGGTGGTTCGGGCATCTGGTCAGGATGCCACCCGAACGCCTCCCTAGGGATGTGTTTAGGGCACGTCCAGCTGGTAGGAGGCCACGGGGAAGACCCAGGACACGTTGGAAAGACTATGTCTCCCGGCTGGCCTGGGAACGCCTCGGGATCCCCCGGGAAGAGCTAGACGAAGTGGCTGGAGATAGGGAAGTCTGGGCTTCCCTGCTTAGGCTGCTGCCCCCGCGACCCGACCTCGGATAAGCGGAAGATGATGGATGGATGGATGGATTATTTATCATAGGAAGATGATACTTATATCACTTAACTTGTCTTTAAAAGGCCTACTGAAAGCCACTACTACCAACCACGCAGTCTGATAGTTTATATATCAATGATGAAATATTAACATTGCAACACATGCCAATACAGCCTTTTTAGTTAACTAAATTGCAATTTTAAATTAAATTTCCCGTGAGTTCCTTGTTGAAAACGTCACGGAATGATGATGAACTCGCGTACGCGTGACGTCAAGGACTGTCAGGAAATATTAGCGCTGCACCACTAGCGACTAAAAGTCGTCTGCTTTAATCGCATAATTACACAGTATTCTGGACATCTGTGTTGCTGAATCTTTTGCAATTTGTTCAATTAATAATGGAGACTATTAAGAACAATGCTGTTGGTGGAAAGCGGTGGATTGCAGCTGTCTTTGGCACCGAGGCATTGCTGGTGTTTCCTTGTTTGTTGTGAAGCAGAGCGGTCAAGCGAACATGTTTTCTCTAAGTCAACCAGCATGTTTTTGGATGGGAAAATTTTGATATATATATCTTACCGGAGACATCATTGGATTATTCGTCGGCCTGCAGCAGCTGTCAAAAAAGGCAGCTGTGAGCTTGGCTCTTCGGCTTCTCTCTGAGACACTGCGTGTTCACCGCAGACACCCGACCTCGAGGTATGTCTTTACAATCTCACTAAAACACTATTAAAACAATAAGCAGATAAGGGATCCTCCAGAATTATCCTAGTAAATGTGTCTAATTACATCTGAAACGCTCACACTGCTGCTGCCCGGAGCCGTCGCTTTTTTTTCTTCTAGTCCTTCACTATCAATATCCTAATTCAAGAATTTTTCATCCTCGCTCAAATTAATGGGGAAATTGTCGCTTTCCACGTCCCAAGAGCTAGCTTCTGTAGCCGAGGATCGGACCGCCAAGTGCCCTGCCTTCGGCTGCCGCCCAGCTTTTTACGTTTCCAGTGAGGGTTGGACTCCGCCAAGGCTGTCCTTTGGCACCGATTCTGTTCATAACTTTTATGGACAGAATTTCTAGGCGCAGCCAAGGCGTTGAGGGGTTCCGGTTTGGTGGCCACGGGATTAGGTCTCTGCTTTTTGCAGATGATGTAGTCCTGATGGCTTCATCTGGCCGGGATCTCCAGCTCTCACTGGATCGGTTCGCAGCCGAGTGTGAAGCGACCGGAATGAGAATCAGCACGTCTAAGTCCGAGTCCATGGTTCTCGCCCGGAAAAGGGTGGAGTGCCATCTCCGGGTTGTGGAGGAGACCCTGCCCCAAGTGGAGGAGTTCAAGTACCTAGGAGTCTTGTTCACGAGTGGGGGAAGAGTGGATCGTGAGATCGACAGGCGGATCGGTGCGGCGTCTTCAGTAATGCGGACGTTGTATCGATCCGTTGTGGTGAAGAAGGAGCTGAGCCGGAAGGCAAAGCTCTCAATTTACCGGTCGATCTACGTTCCCATCCTCACCTATGGTCATGAGCTTTGGGTCATGACCGAAAGGATAAGATCACGGGTACAAGCGGCCGAAATGAGTTTCCTCCGCCGTGTGGCGGGGCTCTCCCTTAGAGATAGGGTGAGAAGCTCTGCCATCCGGGAGGAACTCAACGTAAAGCCGCTGCTCCTCCACATCGAGAGGAGCCAGATGAAGTGGTTCGGGCATCTGGTCAGGATGCCACCCGAACGCCTCCCTAGGGATGTGTTTAGGGCACGTCCAGCTGGTAGGAGGCCACGGGGAAGACCCAGGACACGTTGGGAAGACTATGTCTCCCGGCTGGCCTGGGAACGCTTCGGGATCCCCCGGGAAGAGCTAGACGAAGTGGCTGGAGATAGGGAAGTCTGGGCTTCCCTGCTTAGGCTGCTGCCCCCGCGTCCCGACCTCGGATAAGCGGAAGATGATGGATGGATGGATGGATGGATTGTCGCTTTCTCGGTCTGAATTGCTCTTACTCCTGGTGGCTCCCATTATAAACAATGTGAATACGTGCGGAGCCCTGCAACTCATGATGTCACGCGCACATACTTCCGGTAAAGGCAGGACTTTTCTATTAGTAGCCAAAAGTTGCGAACTTTATCGCCTTTCAGCAAAAATATGGCGATATCGCGAAATGATCAAGTATGACACATAGAATGGACCTGCTATTCCCGTTTGAATAAGAACATCTCATTTCAGTAGGCCTTTAAAATACCTTCATTTTAAAAATGTTACATACATACCTAGACATTGTTTTCAACTTACCAGTTTGCTGCGGATTTGCCCGTCACTGCGCATGCGCGCTCCTGCCATCGAACCGCGTAGCCGAACCCGGCCCACAATTCCACCCAAATAACGTTGCATGGCGCAAAAACAGCGGATTATTTTGCCAAAAGGCCACAAAAGGGCAGCACACGACCTGACAAAAATATCGCTTATCATTCGGCGTGCGGCAAAACGACCTCCAATAACCGCGAGTGATCATAAAACACCATTTTGCAGAACGGCTGACGTTAGCCTTGTCGTGGAGCAGTTTAGCATGTTAGCACGCTCGCTAATGCCATTGACATTGACAACAACAACATGAATATTTGGCCTACCGAGCGTTCAGCAGGGAGCATAAAGCCCATTTAAATAATAAAAGTTATTTGTGGCATTGTACACGTAGTATGAAGAATAATTATAGGCGCGAACATTAGCTACAAGTCTAACGTCTTTTATTTCCGGTGCTAAGGAGTCAACAAGTCGAATAAAGTGTGAAGACGCGACCTGACAGCGACCCCAAGAGGGCAAACTGCGGAACTACAACACAAAACTGCAGTCAGTCATGTTTATTGTGCGAATAAAGGATGGAAATTATTATTTAGCCCTATTTTTCATCAAGTTCAAACCATTACACCTTCAAAATTTGACTCAATCAATCAATCAATCAATCAATCAATCAATCAAAGTTTATTTATATAGACCTAAATCACGAGTGTCTCAAAGGGCTGCATAGGCCATAATGATATCCTCGGCTCAGATCCCACATCAGGGCAAGAAAAAACTCAACCCAATGGGAGCACAATGAGAAACCTTGGAGGGGAGGTGGATCTAACCTAATACTGTGAGAGTCCCGTCCATAGTGGATCTAGTTAATAGTGTGAGAGTCCAGTCCATAGTGGATTCAACATAATATTGTGAAAATCCAGTCCAGAGTGGATCTAACATAATAGTGTGAGAGTCCAGTCAATGGTGGATCTAACATAATAGGTTGAGAGTCCAGTCCATAGACGATTTAGTTAATAGTGTGAGAGTCCAGTCCATACTGGATCTAACATAATAGTTCGAAAGTCCAGTCCATAGTGGATCTAACATAATAGTGTGAGAGTCCAGTTAATAGTGGATGTAACATGGTAGTGTGAGAGTCCAGTCCATGGTGTCATTGGTGGATCTAACACAATAGTGTGAGAGTCCAGTCCATAGACGATTTAGTTAATAGTGTGAGAGTCCAGTCCATACTGGATCTAACATAATAGTGTTAGATCTAGTATGGATCTAACATAATAGTGTGAGAGTCCAGTCCATAGTGGATCTAACATAATAGGGTGAGAGTCCAGTCCATAGTGGAGCTAGTTGATAGTGTGAGAGTCCAGTCCATAGTGGATTTAACATAATAGTATGAGAGTCCAGTCCATAGTGGATCTAGCATAATTGTGTGAGAGTCCAGTCCATAGTGTATCTAGAATAATAGTGTTGAGTCCAGTCCATAGTGGATCTAGTTAATAGTGTGAGAGTCCAGTCCATAGTGGATCCACCATAATAGTGTGAGAGTCCAGTCCATAGTGGGTCAAACATAATACTGTGAGAGTCCAGTCCATAGTGGATCTAGTTAATAGTGTGAGAGTCCAGTCCATAGGGGATCTAACATAATAGTGTGAGAGTCCAGTCCATAGTGGATATAACAAAATAGTGTGAGAGTCCAGTCCATAGTGGATCTAGTTAATAGTGTGAGAGTCCAGTCCATAGTGGATCCAACATAATAGTGTGAGAGTCCAGTCCATGGTGGATCTAACATAATAGTGTGAGAGTCCAGTCCATAGTGGATTTAACATAATAGTGTGAGAGTCCAGTCCATAGTGGATCTAACATAATAGTGTGAGAGTCCAGTCCATAGTGGATATAACATAATATTGTGAGAGTCGAGTCCATGGTGGATCTAACGTAATAGTGTGAGAGTCCAGTGTATAGCGGATCTAAAATAATAGTGTGAGAGTCCAGTCCATAGTGGATCAAACATAAAAGTGTGAGAGTCCAGTCCATAATGGATCTAGTTATTAGTGTGAGAGTCCAGTTCATGATGGATCTAACATAATAGTGTGAGAGTCCAGTCCATGGTGGATCTAACATAATAGTGTGAGGGTCCAGTCTATAGTGGATCTAGTTAATAGTGTGAGAGTCCAGTCCATACTGGATCTAACATAATAGTGTGAGAGTCCAGTTAATAGTGGATCTAACATAATATTGTGAGAGTCCAGTCCATTGTCGATCTCGTTAATAGTGTGAGAGTCCAGTCCATACTGGAGCTAACATAATAGTGTGAGAGTCCAATCCATGGTGGATCTAACATAATAGTGTGAGAGTCCGTCTATGGTGGATCAAGCATAATACTGTGAGAGTCCAGTCCGTAGTGGATCCAGCATAATAGTGTGAGAGTCCAGTCCATGGTGGATCTAACATAATAGTGTGGGAGTCCAGTCCATAGTGGATATAACATAATTGTGTGAGAGTCCAGTCCATAGTGGATTTAACATAATAGTGTGAGAGTCCAGTCCATAGTGGATATAACATAATATTGTGAGAGTCCAGTCTAAGGTGGATCTAACATAATTGATGCTAACTGTTATCATGGTAACGATAGCATATACGAATGTTGTTGTGTACATGTCACATTCATGTAGTTTGGTAATTTGACACCTACTTACTGTTAGCATGCTCACATTAGCATGTTAGCAGTTTTTAGCTATTTTTGGAGGTATACACCACAGAGTCAGATATTTTAGTACTTGACGCATGTTTACTGTTAGCATGCCAACATTAACATGTTAGCATTTTTAGCCGTTTTTGTCAGTCAGACACTTTGGTACTTGACGCTTACTAATTCTTAAATCACATTGTTTTGGTACCTGACCTCTTTTGGCTAGTGTGCTAACTGGTAGCATTTCAGTTAGCATTCAACATTCTCAAACAACTTCTACTGAAATCGTCTTTATTTAGCACGGACACAAAAAACAAGGAGACGGATGGTTCATTGTTGAGGGGGAGAACAAGGAAGGGTCTCCGGCACGGGCTGACACCTTTCCACCACGGCATTGATCTCGCCCACGCTCACGCCGTCGTAGGTGCCCGTGATGGACGTCCAGCGGGTGTCCCCGTTGTGGTCGGTGCGGCTGAGCCGGGCCGTGAAGGGGATGTCGGCGCTCATCTTCCTGCCGTCCATCCTGACGCTGCAGGAGAAGTTGGGCGGCACCATCAGTTCCACGCTGACCGAGTGGCTGATGGCCTCCACCACGCTGGTCCCCTCCGAGAAGGTCACCAGCTGCTCCTTGGTGAAGTCGACGGTCCCGGGTCCCAGGATGGGCACCTTGGCCTTCATGGTGGACACAGAGCCGTTACGGGTTTCCTTGCCGGTCTCCCAGGTTTTCTTTGTAGCGCTGGTCTTCTCTAGGCTGACCGTCTTCATCACGGCGCCGCACTCCAGGTTGGTGACTTTGGCCATCTGCAGGGTTTCCGGGGGATGGTGGAAGAGCTCCATGCGGTCTACGGCGTACTCCACGTGGGAGATGTGCTGACTGTACACGTCTGTGTTGATGGCCAGGACCTGGTACTTCTTGTACCAGTACTCCTCGCCCTCCCAGGGCAGGAAGAAGGCCTCGTGCTGGCTCACCACCTTGCCAAGGCCGTACTTGTTCTTGCCCACAAAGATGTCCACTTGGTCGCAGGTACTGACGGCGTACCGTGGGACGGACCCGTACGAGTCCTCCACCCACTCCAGAAACTCAAAGTGATCCACGTTGACCAGGACCTCAAACTTGGACGAGGCGTACTCTTTGTCGGCGTAGGAGTAGCGACAGAAGTCGCCTTTGGTGGCCGTGAAGAAACCCGCCTCGCAGTTGACTTTGCAGACATAGTCCGTGCGCTCCGCGTAGCCGTTAAAGATGGCCACCGCCCCGTTCGGCAGGGAACCGTTCCACGACACCCATTTGAGGTTGCTGTGTTCTCTGAACACGTAGGAGGAGTCTGACGTCTCCTCCGGTTTTTGGGTCTGGATGACGGTCGGATCCTTCATGGCCACCCTGGAAGGGACGACCTCCCCCAGTGTCGCCTTTAGCCATGCTGCCGGACAACAAGGCACGTTAGCATAGCATTCATTATGGGAGAATTCATTAAACATTTTGGAACAAAAACCCCAGGGACCACTGAATCTAGTTAGTTACTTTGTTAGATAGCTAATTGGCTACTTAGTTAGTTTTAATAGTTACTTAACTAAGTTAGTTATTTAGCTAAATTGTTAGTTGTATAGCTAGAAATTATTCATTTAATTAGTTATTTATGTATTTAGTGAGGTAGGTAGCTAGTTGGTTACTTAGCTTGCTATTTAGTTAGCCATCTAATTAGTTATTTAGCTAGATTGCTATTTAGTAAGTTAGCATCTTAGTTAGCTATTTAATTAGTCACTTTGCAAACTAGAGGGTTGGTTAGCTCATTTTCTAGCTAGTTAGTGATTTAGCTGGATAGTTATTTAGAAAGGTAATGTCTTTGTTCGATAGTTTTTTACTTGGTTACTTAGTTATTGGGGCCCTGCGATGAGGTGGCGACTTGTCCAGGGTGTACCCTGCCTTCCGCCCGATTGTAGCTGAGATAGGCACCAGCGCCCCCCGCGACCCCAAAGGGAATAAGCGTTAGAAAATGGATGGATGGACTTAGTTATTGGCAAACTAGTTAGTTGGTTTGATAGTGAGTTAGTTAATCACTTTGTTGAATAGCTGATTAGTTGATTTAACTAGTTAGCTTTAGTATACCTAGTTAGTTGCTTAGTTAGCTTGTTAGTTAGCCATCTATTTAATAACTTTATTAGTTATCTGGTTAGTTAATTAGCTAGTTATTTAATCAGGTTATTAGTTATTTAGTTAGCTTGTAAGTTAGTTTGGCAACTATGCAGTTTTCTGCTTAGATAGCTAGCTTGTTTGATATTTAGCTGGTTAGTTATGTAACCAGATATCTTCCTAATGTTTTTGTTTTTTTGCTAGCTAGTTATTGAATTAGTTAATGTATTGGTTAGATAGTTAATTTGTTATTTAGCTAGTTATTTATATAACTAGTTCATTCGTAATTTACCTAGTTAGTTAGCTAATTAATTAGCCAGTTAGTCAATCACTTAGTTAGTTACCAAGTCATCTGGATAGTTAGCCAGTTATGTATTATGTTACTGTATTGGTTAGATAGTTCATTTTTATTTAGCGAGTTAGGTATATAACCTCATTTGTTAGTAATCTAACTAGTTAGTTAGCTAATTAATTAACCAATTAGTCAACCACTTAATTAGTTACATAGTCTCCTGGACAGCTAGCTAGTTAACTAGATCACTAGTTAGTTATTTAACTAGTTATTAAGTGAACTACACAATAATTTGTTAGTTAGTTCGCCAGCTAGTTCGTTAGTTATTTAGCTAGTAAATAAGTTAATTATTTTGTTATTAATCCATGTATTATGTTTGTATTTTGCTAGCTAGTTAGTTATTTTCTTAGCTTTTTGAATATCTAAATATTTAATCTCTTAGTTGATTAGGTAGTTATATGGCTTGTTAGTTAACCACACAGGTAGTTAATCAGTTTGGTAGCTATTAAGTTGGCTAATTTGTTAGTTAGTTCGATAGCTAGCTTGATAGTTATTTAGCTACTTCTTAAGTTAATTATTTAGTTATTCATCTTGATAGTTAGTTATTTATTTAGTTAGCTTGTTGGATATTTAGCTAGTTCAGTACTGAGCTATTTAGCAAGTTAGCAAGGCAGGGGGGTGTCACAGATTGCTGCGGGGTTTGTTCTCCCGGGATGCAAACGGACTATTCCGGACCAGGCGTGAAGGTAGGAACATATTTAATTGTTGACTATCAATAGGTACAAACAAAGGGGCGCACAAGGCAAAGGCACAACTTAGCGCATGATACAAAAACTTACACATAGGCAGAAACTAGGGCCATGAAACAAAACTCGCTAAACTGTGGCATGAGTAAACAAAACTTACTTGGCAGAGCATGAATCTATGGCATGAACAGAGGAAATACAGAGTAATGTCGCCAGCTACTACTAACTGGCAAAACAGGCTTAAATAGGGACAAGCAGTAGAAAATGAATGTATGAATGAACTGAACAAAACATGATCTAGACCGCAGATCATGACACCTTCCGCCTGAACGCAGCTGGGATAGGCTCCAGCGACCCTCCGCAACCCCAAAAAGGGACAAGCGGTAGAAAATGAATGAATGAATGAACTAAACAAAACATGATCTAGACCGCAGATCATGACACCTTTCGCCTGAACACAGCTGGGTTAGGCTCCAGCGACCCCCCCGCAACCTCAAAAAGGGTCAAGCGGTGAAAAATGAATGAATGAATGAATGAATGATCTAAACAAAACATGATCTAGACCGCAGATCATGACACCTTCCGCCTGACTGCAGCTGGGATAGGCTCCAGCGACCCTCCACAACCCCAAAAAGGGATAAGCTGTAGAAAATGAATGAATGAATGAACTGAACAAAACATGATCTAGACCGCAGATCATGACACCTTCCGCCTGAATGCAGCTGGGATAGGGTCCAGGGACCCCCCCGCAACCTCAAAAAGGGTCAAGCGGTGAAAAATGAATGAATGAATGAATGAATGATCTAAACAAAACATGATCTAGACCGCAGATCATGACACCTTCCGCCTGACTGCAGCTGGGATAGGCTCCAGCGACCCTCCACAACCCCAAAAAGGGATAAGCTGTAGAAAATGAATGAATGAATGAACTAAACAAAACATGATCTAGACCGCAGATCATGACACCTTCAATCCAATCCACTTTATTTATATAGCACATTTAAACAACAAGAACGTGCTGCACAGCCATGTTAAAAACAATATTAAAAAACAATATTATGCATCCACCAATGACCTTCCGCCTGAACGCAGCTGGGATAGGCCCCAGCGACCCCCCCCTGCAATCCCAAAAAGGGACAAGCGGTAGAAAATGAATGAATGAACTAAACAAAACATGACCTAGACCGCAGATCATGACACCTTCCGCCTGAATGCAACCCCAAAAAGGGACAAGGGATAGAAAATGAATGAATGAATGAATGAACTAAACAAAACATGATCTGGACCGCAAATTATGACACCTTCCGCCTCAATGCAGCTGGGATAGGCTCCGGCGACCCGAGAGGACAAGCGGTATATATATATGTGTATATATATATATATATATATATATATATATATATATATATATATATATATATATATATATATATATATATTCCGTGGTAGAGCGCAATATGTATGTGTGGGAAAAATCACAAGACTACTTCATCTCTACAGAACTGTTTCATGAGGGGTTCCCTCAATCATCAGGAGATTTCCTGATGATTGAAGGAACCCCTCATGAAACAGTTCTGTAGAGATGAAGTTGTCTTGTGATCTTTCCCACACCTACATATATATATATATATATATATATATATATATATATATATATATATATATATATATATATATATATATATATTAGGGATGCACAGATTAATCGGTAACCGAATATATTTGGCCGAATATGGCAAAAAAAGCCACATTCGGCCTTCGGTGGAATGAGTTAAAAGCAAGGCCGAATAGTGGCGTGTGACGCAAAGACGCAATTTTTTTGACGCGGTGACGCAATCTACCAACGTGCAGTGTTCATTTAAATTGTTTTATACATAGTTAGTTTCCTTCTTTTTATTCTGAAGCTGAAGTACTGTTATTGACAAATCTGTTCTGGCCTGGGATATGTTGTGTACCTGAATAAGTGTATGAGGTTACAAGCACACACTTAATTGAGATTTACTTGAGCCTTCTGTTTACATTATTAGCATATCTGCTGTGGCTAAGCAGACTTTTGCCAAAAGGACAATAATTCATTTGTTGTTGGTTTATCCACTTTAATGCACTTTATTTTTTTTTTTGGAATGCATGTTTTGTTTGAAGGCCTAATATAAATGAAAAACTGTGCTTTTTTTTGAAAAGCAAAGGCTACTGGAATATTAAAAAATGTCAATATTCAATAAAAATGTGCTTTATTTGAAAAACAGGTCTAAAAATGTATTCTAGGCTATTTATGCAACGTAAAAAAGTTGTGAAAAACTGCATTTATTATTCGGTATTTGGTATTCGGCCTTCGGCCAAGCGCTCAAATTTTTTTCGGTTTCGGCTTCGGCCACAAATTTTCATTTCGGTGCATCCCTAATACATATGTATATATATATATATATGTAGGTGTGGGAAAAAATCACAAGACTACTTCATCTCTACAGATCTGTTTCATGAGGGGTTCCCTCAATCATCAGGAGATTTTAATGGAAGCATTCACATACAATGGTTTATATAGGGCACAGAGTGGGTGGGTACAGGCAGGCGTAGGGTGTGGTGATTGGCTCATGTGTTACCTAGGAGGTGTTTCCGCCTGTGGCGGCATGTTGAAATGATTTCACTGCGCTTGTTGAGGGATGATAGATCTGGATGATATATAATAAACAGTTTCTCTTTTAAGCATAAGTTGCATCTTTTATTACCACTGTTGTAAGGTGTGCTGGATGCAAGAATTTGCCATGTTATTGAATATTCAACATTATTGTCTTTGAGGTTCCAAATGTGTTTGCTGAGTTCGGTAGAATTCTGCAAAGTCTGGTTTCTAAAGGAGGCGTTGTGATTATTCCATCTTGTTTTGAACGCTCCTTCGGTTAATCCTACGTACGTGTCGGATGTGTTAATGTCCTTGCGTATTACCTTTGCTTGGTAAACGACTGATGTCTGTAAGCACCTTCCGTTGAGAGGGCAATCAGGTTTCTTGCGACAGTTACATTCATTATTGGTTTCAGAGTCGTTTAGTCTGGGGGTAGGCAGTCCTTTTGCAATTGCTTTGTTGTGGTTTGAAATGATTTGTTGCATGTTATTCATACAGCTGTAGCTCAATTTAATGTTGTTCTTGTTGAATATTTTTCTTAGGGTGTTGCCTTTGGGGAAGTGTTTGTCGATCAGAGTGAGGAACTTGCGGCCGATGTTGGTTGAGACGTCTTTGCTGAATGGCGGATTGTACCAGATGATGTTGTTTCGTTTTCTGCTCTTTTTTGGTTGGTTTCCTGGGGTGGGTTCATAGGTGAGGGTGAAGTTGTATCCGCTTTCATCAAGTGCTTTCTGGTACGGGGGGGTTGGTTGGTCGAATTCAGCTTTGCTGGATGACAGCATCGATAGCCTTTTATTAATTCCGGTAGGTATTCTTTTCGTGGTGGTGGGTGGGTGGTTGCTGTCGTGGTGCACGTATTGGAGTGTTGTGTTGGGTTTCGTGAATGGTTGGTAGCTGTTATTTCTCAGGTTGAAAGTGACGTCGAGGAAGTTGACGGTTTGCTTGTTGGCTTCAATCGTGATCCGTAGGCCGTTTTCTTTGAAGATTTGGCATATGCGCTTCTTGGTGTTCTCGCTGCTCCTTGGCGAGGCGCGGCACACTGCCAGTCCATCATCACGGTAAATACCAAGGTTCAGGTTGAGGCTAGCAAGCTGGGAGAGGAGGAAACTCCCAACGAGTTCGCACGTTTCTGCTCCGTCAAAACTCCCCATAGTAACGTCAAATGTTGAATTGTTCTTTTTTTGCCATGGTGTACTGTTGTGGATGAGTATGGAGTTCTTTGCGTGGATGATGATGTTTCTTTCGTTGCCTGTGATTGAGTCGTAGTCCGAGGCGAAGTTTAGTGCTTGGGTCAGTAGGTCTTGCGTGATGGAAGGGTAAAATTCTTCGATGTCGAAGGAGATAAAGTTGTGTTGTTGTTTGTCTTGGATTATATATCATCCAGAGCTATCATCGCTCAACAAGCGCAGTGAAATCATTTCAACATGCCGCCACAGGCGGAAACACCTCCTAGGTAACACATGAGCCAATCACCACACCCTACGCCTGCCTGTACCCACCCACTCTGTGCTCTATATAAACCATTGTATGTGAATGCTTCCATTAAAATCTCCTGATGATTGAGGGAACCCCTCATGAAACAGTTCTGTAGAGATGAAGTAGTCTTGTGATTTTTCCCACACCTACATATTGCGCTCTACCACGGTATCGAGCACTATTCTCCGGATAATCCAATCAAGACATATATATATATATATATATATATATATATATATATATATATATATATATATATATATATATATATATATATATATATATATACATGTATATATATATATATATATATATATATATATATATATACATGTATGTATTGTCATGCCCGGCTCTGCCGGTTAGTGTTTGGGGCACTTTGGTCCTCCGACCCGCAGGTGGAGCTGGTCTGTGAAGACGTGCAACATCTCAGAGGGCTGCTGATTGGGCGGCCTATAAAAGGCCTCCCATCAGCATGCTCTCGCTCTCATGCTCTCTCTCTTTCTCTCTCTCGTCCCACAGGCACATTCGTTTGGTGACCGTATGGTCACGGCAACGACGGCCGGGATTAGCACCACACTAACACCCTTTTGGACAACACTCATTTACTGATACATTCCTTGGTTAATTCACATTACTGATCACTGATACATGTTGTAAATAAAAGATCTGTTGGCTAAAATGTACAAATCGGTGTGGTCTCCCTTAATGTTACAGCCACTAACAAGCCAGTGGTTGTGACATATGGGGGCTTGTCCGGGAATTGAACCCAGGACCTCTCGCACCTCCCCATTCACAAATCCTGAACACAAGTGAATTTTGTGCAACGGTACAGAAAATGACTGCATGCCTATTCCTCTAATCAAAACACATTTCCCAGTGTCAGATGCTGTGGAAAATGGCAAAACTGCTCCAGAAATGAAACTCTCGGATGCCCCAGTGTCTCTTAAGATTTTAACTGGAACTTTTTGTGTCTCTCCAACCAATGACACCCAGCCATCACTAATGAATGGAGCGAAATCAGACGCAGCTGACTCTACTGATTTCGTCTGCTCGTCTGACACAGATGCCCCATCTTCAATCACTTGCTCACAATGAACTTCCAAACGAGGTAACGGTGTTAGATCAGAGACGCCAAAATCAACTGGATGCACAACAGAAACACACCCAGCTACCTTGGCATTAGATTTACGGCCTTTCAACAGCGGGCAGTCCTTTTTCCAATGTCCCTCCTGCAAACAGTAATGACATTTATTCGTCGGGCTTGGGCGAGATTTGCTACTTCCATTATCAAATTTAGGAACATTACTGGAATTGCCATAATTGGATCGATTTGAACTACGACCATAACGAGGAGGAGAACGTTGTGGAGGAGAACGAGCAGGATCATAACGTTGGTGGCTATTATACCGTGGAGGACTGCTGTAAGGCCTACGTTTATGAGTCAACACAAAGGTATCAGCAAGCGAGGCTGCCTCCTCCACTGACTTTGCCTTTTGCTCATTAATGTAGGTTGCAATTCGATCTGGTACAATGTTCTTAAACTGCTCCAAAATCAACAAATCACGCAAATTTTCGTAAGTTGAGACAGACTCTGAAGTGAGCCACCGGTTAAAATAAGTACTCAACTCTCTTGCCACTTCAGCATGGGTCTGATTAGCACGTTTACGCCAGTTTCTGAAACGTTGTCTGTAAGCTTCTGGATTCAGTTCATAACATTTCAAAACCGCTTTTTTCACCTCAGCATACTTGTGCCTATCAACAGGTGTTAATGCCAAGTATGCCTCCCGTGCGCGTCCTACTAGTACAGTTTGCAAAAGCACCGTTCTATCCTCTTCACTTCACTTTTTGTCAGAGGCCATCTGTTCAAACAGTGAGAAAAACACGTCTGGGTCACGTTCGTCAAACTTTGGAACATACCTTACCATGCTATCCATACTTGACCCGGACAGATTTCCACTAATCTTACCTTCTGACATTAGTTTCAAACGATCCTGTTCAATTTTAATTTTCTCAAGCTGTACTGTAAGGTCCATTTCACCTTTTTTCAAATCCATTTCTTTTTCAAATTTGAGTCTCTCCATATCTGCTTTCTGTTGCAATTCTCGTTCTAATTTGATTTTTTCCAGTTCAAAAAGACGTTCTTTCTCCTTAGCCTGTTGCGCCCACTCAAATTCAAGTGCCTTCATCTCTCTTTGTTGCTCAAAAGTCAGTATGCCTACCCTCTCTGACTGCATAGGCTCTGACATACCCTTCACATGAGCGTCACCACCTTTTCCTGAAGGCAAAATGCTCTGCTCACACAAAAACTCGTGAATGGAGTCACGCAAGGGTCCCTTCTTACCAGTTCTAATGGCTGATGACAATTCCATGCCATACTTTTCTGCCAATTGCAACAACTGTTCCTTATTAAGGGCAAACAACAATTTCTCAGATGGTGCTTCCACAAAAGCCTCCATCCTGCTCAACCCAGGCCGTCAGTACCAATCTGGCTACTGTACCAAACCAACAATGAAACTACTGAAAAAACAACCCAACCAAAAACTAGCTCTAATTACGCTAGGCTCTCTCTCTCCAACCAATCTAACCAGGTCTCTAAAACATTACAGTTATGTTAACACAGCAAACTAACCTCGGAGCATCCCCCTAAACATTTTCCCCCCACTAGACTAATCTATTTTCACACAGAGCCCGAGGACGAGGATCATTTACTCACCAATACCTGTGGAGACGTACCATCCCGACAAAGCCGATTCAGCCGTTTCTCCAAGGCGGTGCCCTCGCCCAGGCTCTGTGACAGCAGGAACCTAGAACCCGTACCCTCTCACTTTTCTACAGTCTTTCAAAGGGTCCACCAACCAGCGCCTGTTGCGCTGGGCACTGTTTCTGCAGCCATTCCACATGTTGATCCGCCATATTCGCGGGGTGGAAAATGTAATGGCTGATGCGCTCTCTCGGGCTCTGGACCAGGAGGTCTAATCATCTCCACTCACTCCTAACCTGCGGTTCGGAGGACCAAAGTGCCCCAAACACTAACCGGCAGAGCCGGGCATGACACAACCGAGCATTTGACTAAAGCTCAGGTGAAAATGAAGCTGCGTTATGACCGTAAAGCGAAGATCAGAGTTTTCAATCCAGGTGATCAAGTTTTAGCTTTGCTGCCCATTCCGGGGTCACCATTTACAGCAAAATACTCTGGTCCATTTACGGTTATGAGCCAAGTGTCAGATCTCAATTATTTACTGTCAACTCCTGATCGTAAACGATCACAGCAACTGTGTCATGTGAATTTACTCAAGCCTTACCACTCTGCAGGTTCCGACAAGGCGGGTGGGATTGCTGCGAGTCCAGTGGGTCTAGCCGTTGGGGTTGGGGAACCGCTCAACTGGCCGGAGGTGGCAGCTTGGGATGAAGTGCGCGCACCTGATGATTCAGTGTTACACGGGCGCTTAGATAATACTCAGCAGTTAAAGGAGCTAGATAGTCTCCTCGGTCATTTAAGTGAGGTACAGCGTAAACAGTTGTCGGATTTGATTTTTGAGTTTTTGCCTTTGTTTTCCGACACTCCAACCTGTACCACACTAATTGAACATGACATTGACACACAGGGGGCCCGCCCAATACGACAAAGATTTTATCGAGTGGCTCCCGATAAACAGAAGAGTATGGAGGACAGTGTGCAGTATCTGCTTGATCATGGTCTCGCCAAGCCATCTTACTCCAGTTGGGCATCGCCATGTCTACTGGTGAAAAAGTCAGATAACACCTATAGATTCTGTACGGATTATAGGAAAGTAAATGCTGTGACTAGACCAGATTATTTTCCATTGCCACGTATCGAGGACTGTGTGGATCAGGTTGGGAGTGCTCGTTATGTCAGCAAATTTGATTTATTGAAAGGTTACTATCAAGTGCCTTTGACGCAGAGAGCGCAGGAGATATCTGCATTCATTACCTCTTCCGGTTTGTACTCGTATACTCGAATGAGCTTCGGTTTGCGGAATGCTCCTGCAACCTTCCAACGGCTCATGAATAGGGTCGTTGGGGTGCTCGGTTTATTTGGACGACGCCGTTTGTCATTCAGACAGTTGGGACGAACATTTGGCTCGCATTCGAGCGCTTTTCCAGAGGTTGGTGGCAGCAAACCTCACAGTAAATTTAGCGAAATGCGAGTTTGCGCGTGCCACAGTCGTCTATTTGGGTAAAGTAGTCGGCCAGGGGATGGTGCGGCCCGTTAACGCAAAGGTGGCAGCTATTGATAATTTCCCTGTGCCGGCGACGAAGAAAGAACTTATGCGCTTTTTGGGTATGATCGGGTACTACCGCAATTTTTGCTGCAATTTTTCAACTGTTGTATCTCCTCTGACCAATTTGTTGAAGGGTGGCGCCAAATTCATTTGGTCGGAGGAGTGTCAGCAGGCTTTCCAGAATGCAAAGCTTTTGTTAACATCAGCTCCGGTCCTGGCTGCACCCAAACTGGATCTGCCATTCCAGCTGCAGGTGGATGCAAGCCAGGTGGGAGCAGGTGCGGTCCTCCTGCAGGCTGATGATGATGGAGTAGCCAGACCGGTTTGCTATTTTTCAAAAAAATTCAACAAATACCAATTTAATTATTCAGTGATTGAAAAGGAAGCATTAGCATTGATTTGGGCATTGCAACACTTTGAAGTCTATGTGGGAGGGGGTCTCCATCCAATTGTGGTCTACTCAGATCACAACCCTCTCACTTTTCTACAGTCTTTCAAAGGGTCCACCAACCAGCGCCTGTTGCGCTGGGCACTGTTTCTGCAGCCATTCCACATGTTGATCCGCCATATTCGCGGGGTGGAAAATGTAATGGCTGATGCGCTCTCTCGGGCTCTGGACCAGGAGGTCTAATCATCTCCACTCACTCCTAACCTGCGGTTTTTCTCTGTTTCCCTTAAAGGTCGCTGTCCGGGTACCAGGATTTGCTGGGTGCAGGGAAGGTCGGAGGGTAAGGAGGGTGTTTGGGATGGTTTGGGTTCTGGTTGGTCTGGGGTGGAGGGGAGGTGCGTCATTGGGACTAGAATATAGCTACTGGGGCTACTGTAGGTTTTGGTTTTCTATTTTTTGATGGTGCTTCAGAGACCCAGTTAACACGGGTCTCTGTTTTTAAGGGGGGGGATGTCATGCCCGGCTCTGCCGGTTAGTGTTTGGGGCACTTTGGTCCTCCGACCCGCAGGTGGAGCTGTCGGTTGCTGCCGGTTAGTGTTTGGGGCACTTTGGTCCTCCGACCCGCAGGTGGAGCTGGTCTGTGAAGACGTGCAACATCTCAGAGGGCTGCTGATTGGGCGGCCTATAAAAGGCCTCCCATCAGCATGCTCTCGCTCTCATGCTCTCTCTCTTTCTCTCTCTCGTCCCACAGGCACATTCGTTTGGTGACCGTATGGTCACGGCAACGACGGCCGGGATTAGCACCACACTAACACCCTTTTGGACAACACTCATTTACTGATACATTCCTTGGTTAATTCACATTACTGATCACTGATACATGTTGTAAATAAAAGATCTGTTGGCTAAAATGTACAAATCGGTGTGGTCTCCCTTAATGTTACAGCCACTAACAAGCCAGTGGTTGTGACAGTATATATATATATGTATAACACACAACCATACTAGAGATGGGGAAGAAGTCGGACGTGACTCACCGGACGGGCCCTGAAGTCGGGGGACGCCAAGAGGGTCCGACTGCAGCGTGGGGCCGCAGAAGTGAAGCAGAACCAGGAGGACAACACACCCGGTCATCTACACACAAACAACGCATTTTATTTTTATACACTTTCGAAATGGAAGTTACTAAAAAAAAAATAAAAAAAATAATAAAACAGCCAGCAGCTGAATAGTGCAATTCTCTTTACAGCCTTTAGGAGGCAGCAACATTTTTTCTGAGGTTTTTTTCTTTTGGTCTATAAGTGATCTTATTGTGTTGGAGCAGGGGTCGGCAACCTAAAATGTTGAAAGAGCCATATTGGACCAAAATTACAAAAACAAATATGTCCGGAATAAAAGCCATATTACATACAGATAGTGAGTCCTGAGATATTAAGAGGACTTGAAGCTCAAATATAGCAACAAACGAGGCATAATGAAGCTATGTGTACATAAAGCTAGCCTAAATAGCATGTTAGCATTGATTAGCTTGCAGTCACGCAGTGACCAAATATGTCTGATTACCACTCCACACAAGTCAATAACATCAACAAAACTCACCTTTGTGCATTCATGCACCACGTTAAAAGTTTGGTGGACAAAATGAGACAGAAAAAGAAGTGGCATAAAACACGTCTTAGAAAGTCGGAGAAAGTTGTACATGTAAACTAGGGGTGTCCAAAGTGCGGCCCGGGGGCCATTTGCGGCCCGCAGCTAATTGTTTAGTGGCCCGCCACATATTCTGGAAATGCTATTGCAAAAATAAAAACAATAAACACTAAAAAAAGGACAATGAGGTGAAATCTAGCAGGGAAAAGTTGCAATGTTGACACAAAGCTGCCATGCAGGCTGTTTGTTTTTCTTTTGTCTTTCTTTATTTTGCTCTTATTGCCAATGCTAAAAAAATAAATAAAATAAAAATTGTTTTTTATAATGAATTATTGACCTTTTTAAGGCTCCAATTACTTCAAATATTTCACTTTTTAATGTTTTATGTGGAAAATATTATGTGCATATATTGTGTGGTTGCCATATAAAAACAGTGTTTTCTTTGACAAAAGAGCATAAAACCAACAAAATAATAGTTCAAACGTAAAATCGACAGATATATCTGAAGTTGATCTCGTAACTTAAAGGGGAACATCATCACCAGACCTATGTAAGCATCAATATATACCTTGATGGTGCAGAAAAAAAGACCATATATTTTTTTAACCGATTTCCGAACTCTAAATGGGTGAATTTTGGCGAATTAAACGCCTTTCTGTTTATGGCTCTTTTGGCGATGACGTCAGAACGTGACGTCGCCGAGGTAACACAGCCGCCATTTTCATTTTCAACACATTGCAAACACCGCGTCTCAGCTCTGTTATTTTCCGTTTTTTCGACTATATTTTGGAACCTTGGAGACATCATGCCTCGTCGGTGTGTTGTCGGAGGGTGTAACAACACTAACAGGGAGGGATTCAAGTTGCACCACTGGCAAGAAATCTGCAGCCAGACCCCCATTGAATGTGCCGGAGTGTCTGCACATTTGACCGGCGATGCTAAGGCAGACATGGCACAGAGATGTATGGATAACCTGCAGATGCATTTGCAACGATAAAGTCAACGAAATCACAAAGGTGAGTTTTGTTGATGTTGACTTATGTGCTAATCAGACATATTTGGTCGCGGCGTGACTGCCAGCTAATCGATGCTAACATACTACGCTAATCGATGCTAACATGCTATTTACCGGCGGTGCTAAAGCAGACATGGCACCGAGATGTATGGATAACCTGCAGATGTATTTGCAACTATATTACGTTTCCTTCCAGCCACATTTAATGCGAAAAAAACACTTACTCATCGACGGATTTAAGTTGCTCCAGTGTCAAAAGATGCGAAAGTCCTGATCGTTTGGTCTGCACATTTTACCGGCGATGCTAACGCAGCTATTCTGCCATGCTATGACTATGAATATCGTCAATAGCTATTCGCTCAATAGCTTCAGTTTCTTCTTCAATACTTTCATACTCCAACCATCCGTTTCAAAACATGCGTAATCTGTTGAATCGCTTAAGTCGCTGAAATCCGAGTCTGAATCCAAGCTAATGTCGCTATATCTTGATATGGTATTCGCCATTGTTTGTTTACATTGGCAGCACTGTGTGACGTCACAGGAAAATGAACAGTGGCTTTGAGAGAGCGAAAATAAGGCACTTTAAAGCTTTTTTTAGGGATATTCCGGGACCGGTAAAATTAAAAAAAATAAATAAAAAAATACAACAAGCCACTGGGAACTGATTTTTATTGTTTTTAACCCGTTTGAAATTGCGATAATGTTCCCCTTTAAGTGTTGAAAGTAAAACAAATAATATAAAAAATGTATCACTTTGTGAGTGGGGGACCTTTTGGATCCCAAAGATATTTAGTGGCATTTTATTGATTTTTTTCACTGTGATTATTCAGAAATAATAATACATTTAAATCAATGGTGTCCTGTACTATTGATCTTTTTAGGACTCCAATTACATCAGATCAAACATTTCTTTCTGAATGTTTTGGGCAATGGGGGAAATACTGCATACCGTATTTCCTTGAATTGCCGCAGGGCATATAGTATGCGCAAAATAATTAGCGCATGCTTAGTATTACCGCCTGGTCAAACTCGTGACTTCCCCTGTCATCATTTTCAAAATGCAAGAGGCTGATTTCAATACCGGTAATTTGAAATCGCGATTAAGAGCTATTCAGTAGGATTTAAGGTCCGAGCTTACATCACACTAAAATTTTTACTGCATGCCTTTGGTAAGTGCTGGAGTGAGAAGAGGTTTTAAAATAATTAGCGCATGCTTACTTTTACCGCATGCCTTTGGTAAGCGCAGGAGTGAGAAGAGGTTTTAAATTAATTAGCGCCCCGGCGGCAATTCAAGGAAATACGATATTTCAGTTTTACTATAAAAAACAAAGTTGTCTATGACTGAAAAGGCATAAAACCTTTTTTTTAAATTTTTTTATTTTATATCAGCCTGATTTACTGTAAGCGTTACATAACAAATGAAAATAACAATTTGACTTATTTTTAACACGTTAATGACGGAGACCCTCTATGGTCCCTGGGAGTCCTAAAGGTAAAAAAAAAAAAAAGAATACATATATTTTGTTATGGTTTGAAAATGAAAAATCTCAAAACGTATTTGGTTTAATTTTTCCGTATGTGGCCCTCAGTGGAAAAAGTTTGGACACCCCTGATGTAAACAAACTACGATGAGTTCAAGGACCGCCAAGATTAGTAGGACAAAACGTCGCTCGCCAAATACTGGAATCAGTGAAGCATGTTTATTAAAAACAGTGTGCTTTATAACAATTAGGGAGGTTTTTGTCATGTTTGCCTTCCTACAGAAACCATATTAAAACAAAAAAAAAATATATTTTTTAGAATTTTTTCCCCACTCATCTTTTTCCATTTTTCATACATTTTTAAAAAAAGCCCCAGACAGCCACTAGGGCGGCGCTAAAGAGCTGCGGGTTGCCGACCCCCCTTGTTAGAATATTCAAATCTTTTCCTGTCTGTCTTTCCGAATCTTTTCATAGCGCGCTCGAGAGCGAGGAGAGGAGGAGATTTACCTTGACAGCTTCCCGCCGCGCCGCCGCCGCCTTCGCCGCCGTCGGCCGGCCTTTAAAAGCCGGGAGTCTGGATATTGCCCCCAATAAAGGTGCGCACGTTGACCCTGCGCTCAGTCCCACTTTCACTCTGCAGTGTTCAAGGGAAAAAGGTGATGACAACCATAGAACAGCTGCTACCTTCTGTCCTGGCTGATCAGTTCAACATCTTTTGGGGCGGTATAGCTCGGTTGGTAGAGCGGCCGTGTCAGCAACTTGAGGGTTGCAGGTTCAATTCCCGCTTCCGCCATCCTAGTCACTGCCGTTGTGTCCTTGGGCAAGACACTTTACCCACCTGCTCCCAGTGCCACCCACACTGGTTTAAAAATGTAACTTAGATATTGGGTTTCACTATGTAAAGTGCTTTGAGTCACTAGAGAAAAGCGCTATATAAATATAATTCACTTCACTTATTTTAGGTATTTTTATTATTATCATTTTTTGGACAAAATGCTAACAGCTAGCATGCTAGCAACCCCGCCCCAACTTAAATCAACTTAAACAAGTTGAAAACGTTATTCGGGTGTTTGACGCATTAAAAAAAAAACGCCCCCCGGACACCCCGGCAAAAGAGGACTTGTCCGGGGGAAGGAGGATGTATGATCCGCGTAGCTCAGGGGTCACCAACCTTTTTGAAAGCAAGAGCTACTTCTTGGGTACTGATTAATGCGAAGGGCTACCAGTTTGATACACACTTAAATAAATTGCCAGAAAATGCCAATTTGCTCAATTTACCTTTAATAAATAAATCTATATATATAAAAAAAATGGGTATTTCTGTCTGTCATTCCGTCGTACGTTTTTTTTCCTTTTACGGAAGGTTTTTTGTAGAGAATAAATGATGAAAAAAAAACACTTCATTGAACGGTTTAAAAGAGGAGAAAACACGAAAAAAATGACAATTAAATTTCGAAACATAGTTTATATTCAATTTCGAATATTTAAAATTCAAAAAATTAAGAGAAAAACTAGCTAATTCGAATCTTTTTTGAAAAAATCAAATAAAGAATTTATGGAACATCATTAGTAATTTTACCTGATTAAGATTAATTTTAGAATTTTGATGTTTTAAATAGGTTAAAATCCAATCTGCCACTTTGTTAGAATATATAACAAATTGGACCAAGCTATATTTCGAAAAAAGACAAATCATTATTTCTTCTAGATTTTCCAGAACAAAAATGTTAAAATAAATTCAAAAGACTATGAAATAAGATTTAAATTTGATTCTACAGATTTTCTAGATTTGCCAGCATATATTTTTTTATTTATTTCAATCATAATAAGTTTAAAGAAATATTTCACAAATATTCTTCGTCGAAAAAAAAATAAGCTAAAATTAAGAATTAAATTAAAATGTATTTATTATTCTTTACAATAAAAAAAAAATACTTGAACATTGATTTAAATTGTCAGGAAAGAAGAGGAAGGAATTTAAAAGGTAAAAATGTATATGTGTTTAAAAATCCTAAAATCCTTTTTAAGGTTGTATTTTTTCTCTAAAATTGTCTTTCTGAAAGTTGTAAGAAGCAAAGTAAAAAAATAAATGAATTTATTTAAAGAAGTGAAGACCAAGTCTTTAAAATATTTTCTTGGATTTTCAAATTCTATTTGCGTTTTGTCTCCCTTAGAATTAAAAATGTCGAGCAAAACGAGACCAGCTTGCTAGTAAATAAATAAAATTTAAAAAATAGAGGCAGCTCACTGGTAAGTGCTGCTATTTGAGCTATTTTTAGAACAGGCCAGCGGGCGACTCATCTGGTCCTTACGTTGGCGACCCCTGGCCTAACTAATAGGTTAACTACTTTCTTATTCATTTACCTTGTTTGTTTGTTATTTTGCTGTTTAGTTAGTTAGCTAGCTTGTTCATTACATAGTGGGTTAGCAAGTTATCTGACTAATTAGTTTGTAGCATCATAGCCGGTTAGTCTGTTAGCTAGCTATTAAAGGTAGGCTGACCATTTTCTCAAATCCCAAAAAGAGGACACATATATGCGTGCCAAGGCCAAAATTTGCCAATGATACTTGAACTTGCTTCATAAATAATATATTTATTTAAACAAAGCCTTTTTTATCCTCTGTTGACAGCAGTGTTGGCGCTAGGAATTTTCAAAACGGGGTCCCAGGGACCCCATCAAGTCATAAAAATGGGATCCCACAGTAAATTTTTGGGGTCCCACCTTTTAGTAAGAGTTTTGAAAACAAATGATAAACATATGCATTGTCCTGTTATATCTCACATTCTATTCGAGGTCATCAATCAATCAATCAATCAATCAATCAATGTTTACTTATATAGCCCTAAATCACTAGTGTCTCAAAGGGCTGCACAAACCACTACGACATCCTCGGTAGGCCCATATAAGGGCAAAGAAAACTCACACCCAGTGGGACGTCGGTGACAATGATGACTATGAGAACCTTGGAAAGGAGGAAAGCAATGGATGTCGAGCGGGTCTAACATGATACTGTTAAAGTTCAATCCATAATGGATCCAACACAGTCGCGAGAGTCCAGTCCAAAGCGGATCCAACACAGCAGCGAGAGTCCCGTTCACAGCGGAGCCAGCAGGAAACCATCCCAAGCGGATGGTTTCCCGCTGGCTCCGCTGTGAACAGGACTCCAGTTAGCATCAGCAGAAGGAACGATACGTATTGAAGCCGATATTTCATTTGCGGGCCAATATTGGCTGATGAGGTCAATAATATCATCGCATATCCTATTCAATGCTAAAGCTAGCACCTGGCCAGATGAAGACTGAGTGCTAAAGTGGTTGTGGAGCTAAAAGGCTAACAGTTAGCTTGGTTGGAATGCCAAGAAGGTTACGGTGGCAAAATGCTGAGGTCAGCTTGGAATGTTTTTTAAAATGTTTTTTTAAGTTTATGATATTTGATAAATGAGGACAAGATAGTGGAGGAGGTGATAAGTCAAGGTGGGAACAAAGTGATTAGATTTCACTATCAATGCTGATACCCAAGGTCACCTTGTTCCTTCAGTATGTGTGTGTGTGTGTGTGTGTGTGTGTGTTGAGTTCCGGGGACCCAAAAGGGTCTCAGTCATTAACGTGTTAAAATAAGTCTTTCCTTGTTCCTTCAGTGTGTGTGTGTGTGTGTGTGTGTTGAGTTCCGGGGACCCAAAAGGGTCTCAGTCATTAACGTGTTAAAATAAGTCTTTCCTTGTTCCTTCAGTGTGTGTGTGTGTGTGTGTGTGTGTGTGAGTGTTGAGTTCCGGGGACCCAAAAGGGTCTCAGTCATTAACTTGTTAAAATAAGTCTTTCCTTGTTCCTTCAGTGTGTGTGTGTGTGTGTGTGTGTGTGTGTGTGTGTGTGTGTGTGTGTGTGTGTGTGTGTGTTGAGTTCCGGGGACCCAAAAGGGTCTCAGTCATTAACGTGTTAAAATAAGTCTTTCCTTTTTCCTTCAGTGTGTGTGTGTGTGTGTGTGTGTGTGTGTTGAGTTCCGGGGACCCAAAAGGGTCTCAGTCATTAACGTGTTAAAATAAGTCTTTCCTTGTTCCTTCAGTGTGTGTGTGTGTGTGTGTGTGTGCGTGTGTGTGTGTGTGTGTGTGTGTGTGTGTTGAGTTCCGGGGACCCAAAAGGGTCTCAGTCATTAACGTGTTAAAATAAGTCTTTCCTTGTTCCTTCAGTGTGTGTGTGTGTGTGTGTGTTGAGTTCCGGGGACCCAAAAGGGTCTCAGTCATTAACGTGTTAAAATAAGTCTTTCCTTGTTCCTTCAGTGTGTGTGTGTGTGTGTATGTGTGTGTGTGTGTGTGTGTGTGTGTGTGTGTGTGTGTGTGTTGAGTTCCGGGGACCCAAAAGGGTCTCAGTCATTAACGTGTTAAAATAAGTCTTTCCTTTTTCCTTCAGTGTGTGTGTGTGTGTGTGTGCGTGTGTGTTGAGTTCCGGGGACCCAAAAGGGTCTCAGTCATTAACTTGTTAAAATAAGTCTTTCCTTGTTCCTTCAGTGTGTGTGTGTGTGTGTGTGTGTGTGTGTGTGTGTGTGTGTGTGTGTGTGTGTGTGTGTGTGTGTGTGTGTGTGTGTGTTGAGTTCCGGGGACCCAAAAGGGTCTCAGTCATTAACGTGTTAAAATAAGTCTTTCCTTGTTCCTTCAGTGTGTGTGTGCGTGTATGTGTGTGTGTGTGTGTGTGTGTGTGTGTGTGTTGAGTTCCGGGGACCCAAAAGGGTCTCAGTCATTAACTTGTTAAAATAAGTCTTTCCTTGTTCCTTCAGTGTGTGTGTGTGTGTGTGTGTTGAGTTCCGGGGACCCAAAAGGGTCTCAGTCATTAACGTGTTAAAATAAGTCTTTCCTTGTTCCTTCAGTGTGTGTGTGTGTGTGTGTGTGTGTGTGTGTGTGTGTGTGTGTGTGTGTGTGTGTGTTGAGTTCCGGGGACCCAAAAGGGTCTCAGTCATTAACGTGTTAAAATAAGTCTTTCCTTGTTCCTTCAGTGTGTGTGTGTGTGTGTATGTGTGTGTGTGTGTGCGTTTGTCAAAGTGACATATGGGGACATTTTTATGAAATTTCACCTTACATATGAGGACCTGTTGAAATATGGGGACATTTTCCATGTCCCCATATTTCCCGCAATGCTATCGTGTTCTAGACCCTCCCAGCATGTTCCCAGACCAAAAATCTCTAAAGTCTTCATTTGTCAAATTTTCAGAAAAAGTGTGTGAAAGTGTGTTTAATTTTTTTGGTCACCTTCGATTTTGCCCCTAGTGGCCATCTTTGCTATTATGACACACACACACACACACTTGTCCTCATATGTCATATGTCCTCATATGTCATGTGGGGCAGAAACTTACACACTCCAACATTTGAAAAACATCTAATCATTACAGCAATAAACATACTTTTGAATTCTAAATCAAATAACACATTTTCAACTGATCTGATGATCTCAACCTTTTTTATGTTAGTTTTATCTATTCATTTGGTTTATCTGGAGAGGATTTGTGCTGGACAATCAATAATAAAGGGATTATGGTGATGATTTAATCGGTTTGATTCAGTATTTTACTGTATTGGGCTTTTTTCTATTCTGTTGTCTAAAATACAATGCCGCACAATAATTACTTTAAATGTGCCTGAAAAAAAACCTTCAACCTTGATTGAGACAAAGGCGATAATTCAAATGCAATTCAAACTACATCCAGTATTTAATATTTTCAAATGGTTACAATAGCACATGATTTTGGTATTTTTATCTTTGGGACAAATTTTGCATTCAATTGGGGATTGTTTTTGGAGGTATTCACTTCACATTGTGTTCAAGATGCTTACTTCCGCCCACTCTGAAGAGTCTCGGCGTCTGATTGGTCCAATTTTCAGTTAGGCGCTGCCTGATTGGCCAGTGGATGATGTCTGCTCCTAACAGAGGGCTAAATCACTAGTTAACTATTTTCATCTTGGAAGTTATACAGCTCACGTATCACACTTAATATTGAATATATATAAAAAGGGTTTTCCAAAAGGACCATTTATAATCGAAATACAAAACTTCACACACGATTTTGAGCACAACAGAGCGCTCAGTGAGCAGCACTTCCGGGACCTGCAGCACCGGATGGGGGACATCTATCTTGGCCACAAACCATCTTTGACAGTCTTCGGCAGCATGGTTGAATCAGGTGAGCATAAAATGGAGTTTAACGTAATTAAATAGACCAATGTTTTTTAACATAGGAAAATAGTTCATTATAAAGAACAGTAAAATGTTTTTTGTTATTAATTGCAACCAGATTTGATTTTATGAGGTTAAATAAAGCATTTCAGTTCTGGGCCAAGGCCAAAAGGCATTTAATTTTTTTTTTTTTAAAGTTGCAATGAAGATTATAAGTAGCAGTGATTGGCACACACTAGGTGTGGTGAAATTATTCTCTGCATTTGACCCATCACCCTTGATCACTATGCAAGTAAACCTTGTCTTAATTTTAAACAAGACAGACTAGAGTTCTTCAAATTGTTTATACTTTTTCTCAAATACAAATATTTCAAGCTGATAAGCACTGTGGAGTTGGCATGTTACTGACATTGTTACATTAGTTCTTTGTTTGAGAAGCTACTTGTCTGCATTGAGCCTAAATTTAACAGTTTTTGAAGGGTTTAGTTCTTTGTTTTATTTCTGTGTCACTGACTTTTTTCATTTTTATGTGTGGATTTGTTAGGCGCATCAACACATGATATAGACATCGTGCCCAAAAGAAGAGCGAGATGTAATCCTGAGGCTGAAGCCACCGAGTTTATGTGATCTGGATGTGACAAGTCTTGTTTTAAGGCCCAGTGGATCAATGATTGGAAAGGTATGTCTTGTTATGTAACATATCAATAATAACTGTATCAACATCTCATTTGGATCATTTCCTTACTGTCTAATAGAGGTTGTATTATATGGCTTTAATTAGAAGTGTTTGGAATAACAGCGTTCCACGTCCCAAGAGCTAGCTTCTGTAGCCGAGGATCGGACCGCCAAGTGCCCTGCCTTCGGCTGCCGCCCAGCTCACAATGCACCCGACCTCTATGGCCCCTCGGAGTCTTGTTCACGAGTGAGGGAAGAGTGGATCGTGAGATCGACAGGCGGATCGGTGTGGCGTCTTCGGTAATGCGGACGTTGTATCGATCCGTTGTGGTGAAGAAGGAGCTGAGCCGGAAGGCAAAGCTCTCAATTTACCGGTCAATCTACGTTCCCATCCTCACCTATGGTCATGAGCTTTGGGTCATGACCGAAAGGATAAGATCACGGGTACAAGCAGCCGGAATGAGTTTCCTCCGCCGTGTAGGGGTGCTCTCCCTTAGAGATAGGGTGAGAAGCTCTGCCATCCAGGAGGAACTCAAAGTAAAGCCGCTGCTCCTCCACATGGAGAGGAGCCAGATGAGGTGGTTCGGGCATCTGGTCAGGATGCCACCCGAACGCCTCCCTAGGGAGGTGTTTAGGGCACGTCCAACCGGTAGGAGGCCACGGGGAAGACCCAGGACACGTTGGGAAGACTATGTCTCCCGGCTGGCCTGGGAACGCCTCGGGATCCCCCGGGAAGAGCTAGACGAAGTGGCTGGGGAGAGGGAAGTCTGGGCTTCCCTGCTTAGGCTGCTGCCACCGCGACCCCACCTCGGAAAAGCGGAAGATGATGGATGGATGGTATAACAGCGGTATATGAAAACGATGTTACTAATGCTGTTACTTTTACCGGTAACGAGTAATCTAATAACTTTTATGTACGCTACAACGCTGTTACGATGCGTTTTATGTAATGTGGCATGCTACTTTTGATGTGATTGTATGTCAACAAGACAGCGTTAGAAGCACAAAAGGTTTAGTGCAGGTAATATCTTATTACTAATGAAAGCAACCCCCGGAAGTAATTACGAACACGATATCAAATAGAAAGAGGCCTCATCCACACGCAAACAAAAACATTCAACAGAACTATCTTAACTGCCACTGCTAAGCTAAAAAATACAGCTGAACTATTTTGCTATGTCTGGGCGCTGACGTCCCACTTGGCAAAAGGCACAGCTTTTTAAAGGCACACACACACTCTGCTCTCGTGAAATGTCTCTCAACTGCATATGCTAGATATTTAAAACTTTTCTTTTTCAAGTAACACATTAATTACAAACCCCGTTTCCATATGAGTTGGGAAATTGTGTTAGATGTAAATCCAAACGGAATAATTTTTTTTACAAATAATAATTAACTTAGAATTTCATGGCTGTAACACGTGCCAAAGTAGTTGGGAAAGGGCATGTTCACCACTGTGTTACATCACCTTTTCTTTCAACAACACTCAATAACCGTTTGGGAACTGAGGAAACTAATTGTTGAAGCTTTGAAAGTGGAATTCTTTCCCATTCTTGTTTTATGTAGAGCTTCAGTCCTTCAACAGTCCGTGGTCTCCTCTGTCGTATTTTACGCTTCATAATGCACCACACATTTTTGATAGGACTGCAGGCCGGTCAGGAAAGTACCTGCACTCTTTTTTTATGAAGCTGAACACGTGCTGAATGTGGCTTGGCATTGTCTTGCTGAAATAAGCAGGGGCGTACATGAAAAACTTGGCGCTTAAGTGGCAGCAAATGTTGTTCCAAACAGATGGGTAACTTACAGATGTGTAAGTTACCCATGCCTTGGGCACTAATGCACCCACATACCATCACAGATACTGGCTTTTGAACTTTGCGTCGATAACAGTCTGGATGGTTCGCTTCCCCTTTGATCCGGATGAAACGGTGTCGAATATTTCCAAAAACAATTTGAAATTTGGGCTCGTTAGACCACAGAACACCTTTCCACTTTGCATCAGTCCATCTTAGATGATCTAGGGCCCAGAGAAGCCGGCGGCGTTTCTGGATGTTGATAATTGGCTTTCGCTTTGCATAATAGAGCTTTAACTTGCACTTACAGATATAGCAACAAACTGTATTTAGTGACAGTGGTTTTCTGAAGTGGGCTTCACGGTGGCAGAGGGGTTAGTGCGTCTGCCTCACAACACGAAGGTCCTGCAGTCCTGGGTTCAAATCCAGCCTCGGGATCTTCCTTTGTGGAGTTTGCATGTTCTCCCCGTGAATGTGTGGGTTCCCTCCGGGTACTCCGGCTTCCTCCCACTTCCAAAGACATGCACCTGGGGATAGGTTGATTGGCAACACTAAAAATTGGCCCTAGTGTGTGAATGTGAGTGTAAATGTTGTCTATCTGTGTTGGCCCTGCGATGAGGTGGCGACTTGTCCAGGGTGTACCCCGCCTTCCGCCCGATTGTAGCTGAGAAAGGCACCAGCGCCCCCCGCAACCCCAAAAAGGGAATAAGCGGTAGAAAATGGATGGATGGATGGGTTTTCTGAAGTGTTCCTGAACTCATGTGGTGATATCCTTTAGAGATTGATGTCGGTTTTTGATACAGTGCCGTCTGAGGGATCGAAGGTCACGGTTATTCAATGTTAGTTTCCAGACATGCCGCTTACGTGGAGTGATTTCTCCAGATTCTCTGAACCTTTTGATGATATCATGGAGCGTAGATATTGAAATACCTAAATTTCTTGCAATTGCACTTTGAGAAACGTTGTTCTTAAACTGTTTGACTATTTGCTCACGCAGTTGTGGACAAAGGGGTGTACCTCGCCCCATCCTTTCCTGTGAAAAACTGAGCATTTTTTGGGAAGCTGTTTTTATACCCAATCATGGCACCCACCTGTTCCAAATTAGCCTTCACACCTGTGGGATGTCCCAAATAAGTGTTTGATGAGCATTTCTTAACTTTATCAGTATTTATTGCCACCTTTCCCAACTTCTTTGTCGCGTGTTGCTGGCATCAAATTCTAAAGTTATTGATTATTTGCACCAAAAAAACGTTTATAAGTTTGAACATCAAATATGTTGTCTTTGTAGCATATTCAACTGAATATGGCTTGAAAAGGATTTGCAAATCATTGTATTCTGTTTATATTTACATCTAACACAATTCCCCAACTCATATGGAAACGGGGTTTGTACTTAATTTAATAATTAATTACATTTATGAAAGAGTAATTCTGTTTGTAATTGAATTTTTTGTCAAGTAACGACTATTATTATTCCTTTTTAAAACAGATATTCCAAACATTGTTAATTGATAAACTGTTTTATCAGGATATGGTGTATTTGCTCTTGCATCAATTTAAAAAGGTTCTTTTGTGGTCGAGTACCGAGGGAAGTTCATCTCAAGACATGAGCGGGACAAGAGACAGAAACCCTCTATAAATATCTTTACTATTTATCTGGCATTATATGCTCATAATGTTATCAACAAAAAGTGCTGATAATGTTATAATTAATAAGTTCTAACATTATTTTGATGTGTTTTGTTGCAGACACCAACTGTTGATGTTCTATCTCAACATTCTCCAGATTCATGTGAGCGATAAACCGACTTCATCCCTCCAACAGGTTATTACTTGACTATTTTACTATCCATCCATCCATCCATTTTCTACTACCTGTCCCTTTTTTGGGGTGGCGGGGTGTGCTTGAGCCTATCTGAGCTGCATTCGGGCGGAAGGCGGAGTACACCCTGGACAAGTCGCCACCTCATTACACGGCCAACACAAATAGACAACATTTACACTCACATTCACACACTAGGGCCAATTTAGTGTTGCCAATCAACCTATCCCCAGGTGCATGTCTTTGGAGGTAAGATGAAGCCGGAGTACCCGGAGGGAACCCACGCAGTCACGGGGAGAACATGCAAACTCCACACAGAAAGATCACGAGCCCAGGATTTAACTCAGGACTACTCAGGACCTTCGATTTGTGACACACATGCACTAACCCCTGTACCACCGTGCTGCCCTATATCTGCTAAAAACTTGACACAACCTATACTTCAAAAGACATTTAATCCTTTTAACCTCTCACAGATCAGTTTATATGACAACATTTTTTAAGGGTACATCCATGTTAGTCAGTGTGGAAATAACAACTCATGTTTAGCAAAACAGGAGATGTTACAGGTCAGCAACATGAATTCTGTATGTGATCACTTGTCATGTACTCATATTGTTTGAACTAAAAAAGACTTCAGTGTGTTTCATATAAGGTCCTCATATTTTCTGAACCACATTAGTGTGTGTTACAATGTTTAATTCAAAGCTTTAAAATGAGTGTTTCAATCCAGGTCCTCATAGTTTCTGAACCACATTTTAGTGAATGTTACATTCTTAAATAATAGTCTAAGAGCTAAAACGCTATAATAATCTTTACTGTTTATGTAGAATTATATGCTCAGAATATTATCAACCAAAAGTGGTTGTTAATGTTATAATTAATTAGTTCTGACATTATATTTTTGTGTTTTGTTGCAGACACCAACTGTTGGGGTTCTATCTCAACATTCTCCAGATTCAGATGTGAGCGATAAACCGACTTCATCCCTCCAACAGGTTATTACAAGTCTATTTTTACTATATCTGCTCTAAATGTGACCCAACCTATATTTTGAAAGACATTTGTTAATTTTAATCTCTCACAGATCAGTTTATTTGACAACATTTTCGTAAGGGTACATCCATGTTAGTCAGTAAGGAGTTTGGAACTCATTTTTAGCAAAACAGGAGATGTTACAAGTCAACAACATACATTCTACATGTGACCACTCGTCATGTCCCTATATTGTTTGAACCAAGAAAGACTTAGGTGTGTTTCATATAAGGTCCTCATATTTTCTAAACCAGATTAGTGTGTGTTACAATGTTAATGTCCAAGCTTTAAAATGAGTGTCTCAATTCAGGTCCTCATATTTTCTGAACCAGATTTTAGTGTGTTTTATATTCTTAATTAATTGTCTAAGAGCTGAAACTCTGTAATAATCTTTACTATTTATCTGGCATTGTATGCTCAGAGTTTTATCAACAAAAAGTGCTGATAATGTTATAATTAATTAGTTTTGACATTATATTTTTGTGTTTTGTTGCAGAAACCAACTGTTGAGGTTCCATCTCAACATTCTCCAGATTCAGATGTGAGCCATTAACTGACTTCATCCCTCCAACAGGTTATTACATGTCTATTTTTACTATATCTGCTCTAAATTTGACCCAACCTATATTTTGAAAGACATTTATTTATTTTAATCTCTCACAGATCAGTTTATATGACAACTTTTTCGCAAGGGTACATCCATGTTAGTCAGTAGGAAGTTTAGAACTCATGTTTAGCAAAACAGGAGATGTTACAAGTCAACAACATAAATTCTACATGTGAGCACTCGTCATGTCCTTATATTGTTTGAAGCAAGAAAGACTTAGGTGTGTTTCATATAAGGTCCTCATATTTTCTGGACCAGAAAATGTGTGTTACAATGTTAATGTCAAAGCTTTAAAATGAGTGTCTCAATTCAGGTCCTCATATTTTCTGAACCAGATTTTTGTGTGTGTTACATTCTTAATGAATTGTCTAAGAGCTGAAACTCTGTAATAATTTTTACCCTTTATCTGGCATTGTATACTCAGATTTTTATCAACAAAAAGTGGTGAGAATGTTATAATTAATTAGTTATGACATTATATTTTTGTGTTTTGTTGCAGAAACCAACTGTTGAGGTTCTATCTCAACATTCTCTAGATTCAGATGACAGCCATAAACCGACTTCATCCCTCCAACAGGTTATTACATGTCTATTTTTACTATATCTGCTCTAAATTTGACCCAACCTATATTTTGAAAGACATTTATTAATTTTAATCTCTCACAGATCAGTTTATATGACATCATTTTCGTAAGGGTACATCCATGTTAGTCAGTAGGGAGTTTGGAACTCATGTTTAGCAAAACTGGAGATGTTTACAGCCGGTTTCTGCAGCGCTGTTTTCATTGATCAAAGTATTTTTTCGGTGGTCGTGTTTTTGGTACATAACTTGTAAATAGTGCGCAAATAATAGGCTATATATATATATATATATATATATATATATATATAAATACATTCAAACCCCGTTTCCATATGAGTTGGGAAATTGTGTTAGATGTACATATAAACGGGATACAATGATTTGCAAAGAATTTTCAACCCCAATTCTGTTGAATATGCTACAAAGACAACATCTTTGATGTTAAAACTGCTAAACATTTTTTTTGCAAAGAATTTAGGGATTTTACCATCTAGGGTCCGTAAAATTAGCAAAAGGTTCAGAGAATCTGGAGAAATCACTGGACGTAAGCGATGTACTGCATTAAAAACCGACATCAGTGTGTAAAAGATATCACCACATGGGCTCAGAAATACTTCAGAAAACCACTGTCAGTTACTACAGTTGGTCGCTACATCTGTAAATGCAAGTTAAAACTCTACTATGCAAAGCAAATGCCATTTATCAACAACACAGAGGAACGTCGCGGGCTTCGCTGGGCCCGAGCTCATCTAAGATGGACTGATGCAAAGTGGAAAAGTGTTCTGTGGTCTGACGAGTCCACATTTCAAATTATATATGGAAATTGTGGACGTGGTGTTCTCCGGAACAAAGAGGAAAATAACCATCCGGATTGTTATAGGCGCAAAGTTCAAAAGCCAGCCTGTGTGATGGTATGGGGGTGTATTAGTGCCCAAATCATGGGTAACTTACACATCTGAGAAGGCACCATTAATGCTGAATGGTCCATACAGGTTTTGGAGCAACATATGTTGTCATCCAAGCAACATTATCATGGACGCCCCTGCTTATTTCAGCAAAACAATGCCAAGCCACGTGTTACAACAGCGTGTCTTCGTAGTAAAAGAGTGCGGGTACTTTCCTGGTCCGCCTGCAGTCCAGACATGTCTCCCATCGAAAATGTGTAGCGCATTATGAAGCATAAAATACGACAACTTAAGCTCTACATCAAGCAAGAATGGTAAAGAATTCTACTTTCAAAGCTTCAACAATTAGTTTCCTCAGTTCCCAAACGTTTATTGAGTGTTGTTAAAAGAAAATGTGATGTAACACAGTGGTGAACATGACCTTTCCCAACTACTTTGGCACGTGTTGCAGCCATGAAATTCTAAGTTAATTATTATTTGCAAAAAAAAAAAGTTTGAGTTTTAACATCAAATATGTTGTCTTTGTAATGCTTTCAATTGAATATGGGTTGAAAAGGATTTGCAAATCATTGTATTCAGTTTATATTTACATCTAACACAATTTTCCCAACTTGTTTGTATATATATTAGGGCTGGGCAACGATTAAAATTTTTAATCGAAGTTAATCGCACTATCACCGACGTCCCACTGGGTCATTATTGTCACCGATGTCCCACTGGGTGTGAGTTTTCCTTGCCCTTATGTGGGCCTACCGAGGATGTCGTGGTGGTTTGTGCAGCCCTTTGAGACACTAGTGATTTAGGGCTATATAAGTAAACATTGATTGATTGATTGATTTCTCTTATTAATCGCGATTAACTGCATTGTATACGCAAAGCCCAATAATGAATTCAAAAGTAGTGTGTAGTGCACCTTTATTGGAATATTCTCCCACATGAACAAAAGCGATAAAACATTTGTTGTGCAAACACAATTTAAATCAGTCCTTGTTAAACAGTAGCAGTTAAATAGCATATTTTATGAAAATCAACTCCAAAAATGTAAATACAAACATTTAAGCTTATTGCCACTGCCAGGGTATTTAAGGTAACATGTTTGTTATGGAAAATAAATATAATCTACATACAAATCTCTGAGCCACAATCATAACATCTGAACAGGCAATTTCTGAGGTAACAGCAGAAACATTTTTTTTTTTATCAGGGATCTTATGTTTAAAAAACTTATATTATAGGTAGTGGGCTGTTTTAGGGAATTTTTGATCAAATTATCCTTAGTAGCAATATTAATAATGTTGTGTTTATTCTGCGTAGTGCACTTAAAATAATTATGACCATATCTGTTTGCTTGGTGCTTTGATAAACTGAACGCATATACATGGTACTATATTGTAATGTTATGAGCCAGGGGAAAAACGAACTACCCTACCCAGCATGCAACAGGAGTGACGAGCATGCGCGGTAGCCCGGTATAGGTTGTGTCGCCATGACGGCATCTTGTATGTTGTGATATGCACGCTCTGAAAGTAAACGTTAAGAACTCAGCCAACACTCCTGGTCTGCATTATTCATAAATGGACAGACAACACACATACTCCGCTGCTTCACAAAGCACAATATGTTAAATGTTTACTTTTACAGTTTTCTAATTCTTCCTTTCAGATTGACAGCAGGACAAATCGCTGGAAGTGGGTATGTCTCAAGCTTCTTCCACTTGGTCCACTCCAAAGCGGGGTAAATAAATAATCCACATCATTTACTAGAATATTATATTACGTTTTGCACCTTTTCACTGTGTTATAGTCATTATTCCTTCAGTAAGAAATTGTATTTTGTCTCCTTTATGACAGCTGCAAAGGGGAAGAAGTGGAAGCAGTTGAATGACACATGTTGCATTTTGTAACTGGCAACAAAGTACCAGGTAAAAAAGATTGTGAAGCCTCCCTCCATAAAGAACTAGTAACTCTACAGGACAGAGATTGGCTTGACATCAAGTACTACATCCATAACAGAATTATATTTAAAAAAGGAAAAAAAAATGTTTTCCCACATCTTCTGTGGTAGTTTGAGTATGTTACCAGCAATTAAAAAAGCAAAATAAACAGCAAGCGTTTTGTATTTATTCCAGATAATTCTTAGCGACAAAATCCACAAAAACAATTCAGTTACACTTAATCGACAATTACATTTTTACCCATGTTTCTTTTAAACTCTTCTTGGTTTTAGATTACAGTAGCATGGGATTGGGATTTTTTTTTTAAATGACAACACATCAACTAAACCAACTCAGGTGGTTTTGTTAAGTCTCTGATGTCATTAGCCTCATATGTCACATGAACCTGAAATCTTTAACACTCTGTGACGTCATGGTCATCATATGTCACATAAACTTGAAATCTTAAACACTCTGTGACGTCATGGTCATCATATGTCACATGAACCTGAAATCTTAAACACTCTGTGACGTCATGGTCATCATATGTCACATGAACCTGAAATATTAAACACTCTGTGACGTCATGGTCATCATATGTCACATAAACTTGAAATCTTAAACACTCTGTGACGTCATGGTCATCATATGTCACATGAACCTGAAATCTTAAACACTCGGTGACGTCATGGTCATCATATGTCACATAAACTTGAAATCTTAAACACTCTGGTCTTCATTTGTCACCTAAACCTGACAAGTCCTCATATGTACCATAAAAATCAGGTTCAGAAAAAAACAAAAGAGTTGCAAAAATCTCAATAGACCACTGTGTTTCTAAAATTCTGGTTCACTAACCGTCTGATTCCCAGGCCTGTAGGACCATTGGAAAGGCATGTCCCCATATGTCACGTTTTTGTCATAAGTCCTCATATGTCACCCAAACACGTATGCGTGTGTGTGTGTGTGTGTGTGTGTGTTGAGTTCCGGGGACCCAAAAGGGTCTCAGTCATTAACGTGTTAAAATAAGTCTTTCCTTGTTCCTTCAGTGTGTGTGTGTGTGTGTGTTTTGAGTTCCGGGGACCCAAAAGGGTCTCAGTCATTAACTTGTTAAAATAAGTCTTTCCTTGTTCCTTCAGTGTGTGTGTGTGTGTGTGTGTGTGTTGAGTTCCGGGGACCCAAAAGGGTCTCAGTCATTAACGTGTTAAAATAAGTCTTTCCTTGTTCCTTCAGTGTGTGTGTGTGTGTGTGTGCGTGTGTGTGTGTGTGTGTGTGTGTGTGTGTGTGTGTGTGTGTGTGTGTGTGTGTGTGTGTGTGTGTGTTGAGTTCCGGGGACCCAAAAGGGTCTCAGTCATTAACGTGTTAAAATAAGTCTTTTATTTGTATTATTTTTTTTTTTTTTCAACTCATAAAATGTGCAATATTTAAAACATTTTCCGAAGTGGAATATTTGATGTGAATAAACAATAAACAGGCGGTAGAAAACGTATAGATGGATGGATGCATGGATGGATAAATAATAAAATAAAATAAGATAAAATAAAAATTTAGAAATTAATTTGAGAGGGTCAAAATATTTGGGATAATGTTAATACAATTTAAAAACATTATAAAATAAAAATAAACAAGTGGTAGAAAATGTATGTATGGATGATCAATAAATAAATAAATAAATACATGAAATAAAATTAAATAAGCATTTTGAAATTATTTTATGAGAGGGTAAAAAATAAAAATAAACAAATGGTAAAAAACGTATAGATGGATGGATGGATGGATGGATCATGGATGGATGCATGAATGGATTAATAATAAACTAAAATAAACATTTTGAAAGTATTTTGAGGGGGTCAAAATATTTTTGATATTGTTAATAAAATTTTTAAAATATATAAAATAAAAATAAACAAATGGTAGAAAATGTGTGTATGGATGGATGAATAAATTAATACATAAAATAAAATTAAATAAACATTTAAAAATTATTTTATTGGAGGGTAAACATTCTTTTGAAAATGTTGATAAAATTGAAAATATTATAAAAGAAAAATAAACAAATGGTACAAAATTTATAGATGGATGGGTGGATGGATGGATTAATACAAAAAAGTAAAATAAAATAAACATTTTGAAATTATTTTGCCAGGGTCAAAATATTTTTAATGATGTTAATAAAATGAAAAATAAATAAGTAAATACATAAATAAAAAAGTGGTAGAAAATGTATGTATGGATGGATCAATACATAAATTAATAAATTGAAAAAAAAATTGAGATTATTTTGTGAGAGGGTCAAAATATTTTTGATGATGTTAATAAAATAAAAAAAAAATCATCAAATAAAAATAAATAAATGGCAGGAATCGTATAGATGGACGGGTGAATAGATGGATTAATAATTTAAAAAAAAAAATTTTGAAATTATTTTGAGAGGGTCAAAAATATTTTTGATGATGTTAATAAAATAATAAAAAAAATGAAATAAACAAGTGGTAGAAAATGTATGGATGGATGGATCAATATATCAATTAGTAAGTAAAAACATTTAATAAAATAAAATAAACATTTTGAAATTATTTTGTTAGAGGGTCAAAATATTTTTGATGATGTTAATACAATTTTTAAAATGATCAAATAGAAATAAACAAGTAGTAGAACACGTATTTTTGGATGATCAATAAACAAATAAAGAAATACATCAAATAAAATTACATAAAGCTTTTTAAATTATTTTATGAAAGGGTAAAAAAATGTTTCGATAATTTTGATAATATTAAAAAAATGATAAACTAAAAATAAACAAATGGTAGAAAACGTATAGATAGATGGGTGGATGGATTAATAAAAATAAAAAAATACAAAAAATTATCCATTTTGAAATTATTTTGAGAGGGTTAAAATCTTTTTGATGCTGTTAATGAAATAAAAATAAAAATAAACAAGTGGTAGAAAATGTATGTATGGATGGATCAATATATACATTAATAAATTTGAAAAATAAAATAAACATTTTCAAATTGTTTTGTGAGCGGGTCAAAATATTTTTGATGATGTTAATAAAATTTAAAAAATGAACAAATAAAAATAAACATGTGGTAGAAAACATATAAATATCAGGGGTGTCCAGACTTTTTCCACTGAGGGCCGCACACGGAAAATTTTTTCATTTTCAAACCATAACAAAATATATGGATTTTTAAAATTTATATAGGGACCATAAAGGGTCTCAGTTATTAAAATGTTAAAAATAAGTCACATTTTTATTATTATTATCTATTTAAAGCTTACAGTAAATCTCTATATCAACTTAAAAAAAAAAAGGTTTTAACGCTTTTCTGTCAAAAACATCTTTGTTTTTTTTAATAGTAAAACTGAAATATGCAGTATTTAGTAACTACAGCCCTAAAAGATCAATAATGCAGGACACGATGGATTTTAATTCTTTATTATTTTTGAGTAATCACAGTGAAAAGATCAATAAAATACCATTAAATATATTTGGGATCCAAAAGGTGCCCCACTCAGAAAGTGATACATTTTTATTAGTTTTTTTTTTTTTTTAACTTTCAACACTTAAGTTACGAGATCAACTTCCGATATATCTGTCGATTTTACGTTTGAACTATTATTTTGTTTGTTTAATGCTCTTTTGTCAAAGAAAACTTTGTTTTTATATGGCAACTGCACAATATATGCAATATTTACCACATAAAACAGTTTAAAATGACATTTTTGAACTAATTGGAGCTTTTAAAATAATTCATTATAACATAATTTTTAGTTTTGAGCAATGGCAAAAAAATAAATAATTGATTGATTGAAACTTTTATTAGTAGATTGCACATTTCAGTACATATTCCGTACAATTGACCACTAAATGGTAACACCCGAATACGTTTTTCAACTTGTTTAAGTCCGGGTCCACGTTAATCAATTCATGGTAAAGATGGTTTTTACATGGTAAAATAAAGACAAAAGAAAAAAAAAAAGCCTGCATGGCAGCTTTGTGTCAACATTGCAAAATTTTTCTCATTAGATTTCACCTCATTCCAATATTTTAATGTGTTTTTTTATTTTTGCAATAGCATTTGCAGAATGTGTGACGGGCCGGTAAACAATTTAGCTGCGGGCCACACTTTGGACATGCCTGAGTTAGATGGATGGATAAATAAAAAAATAAAATAAAATAAAATAAAATAAAATAAAATAAAATAAAATAAAATAAAATAAAATAAACATTTTGAAATTATTTTGAGAGGGTCAACATATTTTTGATGATGTTAATAAAATAAAAAAAAATAAAAAAAATAAACAAGTAGTAGAAAATGGATTGAATGATGGCTCAATATATAAAAAAATAAAATAAAATAAAATAAAATAAAATAAGAATTTTGAAATTATTTTGTGAGAGGGTCAAATTTTTTTTGATGATGTTAATAAAATATAAAAAATGATCAAATAAAAATAAACAAGTGGTAAAAAACATATAGATGGATGGATGGATGGAGGAATAAAAAAATAAAATAAAATATAATAAACATTTTGAAATTATTATGAGAGGGTCAAAATAATTTTGATAATGTTAATACAATTTTAAAAATTATAAAATTAAAATAAACAAGTGTTACAAAGTGTATGTATGTATGATCAATCAATAAATAAATATATAAGATAAAATTAAATACACATTTTTAAATTATTTTATCAGAGGGTAAACTTTTTTTTGGGATAATTTTGATAAAATTAAAAAAATTATTAAATAAAAATAAAAAAATAGTAGAAAATGTATGAATGGATGGATGGATAAATATGTTTAATATTTTTTTTTTATACAAAACGGCCTTTTTTGTGGCAAAAATGCAATATTTTCTCTAAAACATTTTCCAAAGTGCAATATTTGATGTGAAGTAATTGCAGGCTCATATAGGTCCATAATTCATAATTCATAATTCATAACTTCATTAATTGTGTTTCTATATTATTTTTCTGAACAATGTCAGTTTGAAAAAAAAAATCACACTAAATATATTAGGGGACCCAAAAGGGTCTCAGCCATTAAAGTGTTAAAATAAGTCTTAAATAGCTACAGTATAGATTCACTTCAGGTCCATCTGTTGTCACTACATTTACATTTTTTTATGATGTATGTAATTTTTTCCCTGAGTGTTTTTTTTGTTTTTGTGGCAAAATATGCAATATTTTCCCCAAAGCATATTCCAAAAGGGAATATTTGATGTGAAGTATTTGGAGACCTAAACATGTCAACAATTCATAACATTGATTGTGAGTCATTATTATTTTTTGAACAATGCCAGCTACAAAAAACACACACTAAAGGTCTTGGGGACCCAAAAGGGTCTCAGTCATTAAAGTATTAAAAAAAGACATGTATTATTATTTTTTTCTTTCAACACTTAAATATCTACAGTATAGATTCACTTCAGGACAATCTGTTGTCACTACATCGTAATTTTTTTATGATCTATGTGATTTTTTTTTGTGGCAAAACATGCAATATTTTCCCCAAAACATATTCCAAAATGGAGTATTTGATGTGAGGTATTTGGAGACCTAAACATGTCAACAATTCATAACAACATTGATTTTGATTCATTATTATTTTTTGAACAATGTCAGCTACAAAAACACACACTAAAGGTCTTGGGGACCCAAAAGGGTCTCAGCCATTAAAGTGTTAAAAAAAAGTCATATATTATTATTTTTTTCTTTCAACACTTAAATATCTAGAGTATAGATTCACTTCAGGTCCATCAGTTGTCACTACATCGTAATTTTTTTATGATGTATGTGATTTTTTTTGTGGCAAAATATGCAATATTTTCCCCAAAACATATTCCAAAATGGAGTATTTGATGTGAAGTATTTGGAGATCTAAACATGTCAACAATTCATAACAACATTGATTTTGATTCATTATTATTTTTTGAACAATGTCAGCTACAAAAACACACACTAAAGGTCTTGGGGACCCAAAAGGGTCTCAGCCATTAAAGTGTTAAAAAAAAAGTCATGTATTATTATTTTTTTCTTTCAACACTTAAATATCTAGAGTATAGATTCACTTCAGGTCCATCTGTTGTCACTACATCGTAATTTTTTTATGATGTATGTGATTTTTTTTCCGAGTGTTTTTTTTTTGTGGTAAAATATGCAATATTTTCCCCAAAACATATTCCAAAATGGAATATTTGATGTGAAGTATTTGGAGACCTAAACATGTCAACAATTCATAACAACATTGATTTTGATTCATTATTATTTTTTGAACAATGTCAGTTACCAAAAACACACACTAAAGGTCTTGGGGACCCAAAAGGGTCTCAGCCATTAAAGTGTTGAAAAAAAGTCAAGTATTTTTTTTCTTTAAACACTTAAATATCTATAGATTAACTTCAGGTTAATTTGTTGCTATTATGTTTGAATTTTTAGTCTTATGTAATTTTTTCCAAAGAAAACTTTGTTATTTTGAAATTGTTTTGTGAGAGGGTCAACACATTTTTGATAATGTTAATATAATTAAAAAAATATCAAATAAAACATAAACATGTGGTAAAAAATGGATGGTTGGATGGATGGATGGATTGATAAATAAATGAACAAATGAATAAATAATTTAAATTTAGAAATAATTTTTGGAGCGGTTTAAAATAATTTCGATTATGTTAATAAAATGGGAAAAAAAGCATAAAATAAAATAAACAAGTGGAATAAAATGGATGGATGGACAAACAAATAAATCAATTAAAACAATTAATAAGAAAAAAATAAATTATTTTATGAGCGCTTCTAAATATTGATAAAAAAATAAAAGTAAAAATAACAATTAAAACAAAATAAAGATACAAATAAAACACAATCATTATTTTGTGGGACGGTCAAAATAGTATTGACAATAATAATAATAAAAACAATAATAGTAAATAATTTAAATTTAGAAATGATTTTTGGAGCGGTTTAAAATATTTTCGATTATGTTAATAAAATGGGAAAAAAGCATAAAATAAAATAAACAAGTCGAATAAAATGGATGGATGGACAAACAAATATATAAATTAAAACAATTAATAGGAAAAAAAAGACATTATTTTATGAGAGCTTCTAAATATTGTTGATAAAAAAGTAAAAGTAAAAATAACAATTAAGACAAAATAAAGATACAAATAAAACATAATCATTATTGTGAGTAGGGCAAAATAGTATTGACAATAATAATAATAAAAACAATAATAGTAAATAATTTAAATTTAGAAATGATTTTGGAGCGGTTTAAAATATTTTCGATTATGTTAATAAAATGGTGAAAAAAAGCATAAAATAAAATAAACACGTGGAATAAAATGGATGGATGGACAAACAAATAAATAAATTAAAACAATTAGTAAGAAAAAAAAATACATTATTTTATGAGAGCTTCTAAATATTGTTGATAAAAAAGTAAAAGTAAAAATAACAATTAAAACAAAATAAAGATACAAATAAAACATAATCATTATTTTGTGAGTCGGGCAAAATAGCATTGACAATAATAATAATAAAAACAATAATAGTAAATAATTTAAATTTAGAAATGATTTTTGGAGCGGTTTAAAATATTTTCGATTATGTTAATAAAATGGGAGAAAAAGCATAAAATAAAATAAACAAGTGGAATAAAATTGATTGATGGACAAACAAATAAATAAATTAAAACAATTAAGAGGAAAAAAAAGACATTATTTTATGAGAGCTTCTACATATTATTGATAAAAAAGTAAAAGTAAAAATAACAATTAAAACCAAATAAAGATGCAAATAAAACATAATAATTATTTTGTGGGACGGTCAAAATAGTATTGAAAATAATAATAATAAAAACAATAATAGTAAATAATTTAAATTTAGAAATGATTTTTGGAGTGGTTTAAAATATTTTCGATTATGTTAATAAAATGGGGAAAAAAGCATAAAATAAAATAAACAAGTGGAATAGAATGGATGGATGGACAAACAAAAAAATAAATTAAAACAAGTAATAAGAAAAAAAAAGACATTATTTTTTGAGAGCTTCTAAATATTGTTGATAAAAAAGTAAAAGTAAAAATAACAATTAAAACAAAATAAAGATACAAATAAAACATAATCATTATTTTGTGAGTAGGGCAAAATAGTATTGACAATAATAATAATATAAACAATAATAGTAAATAATTTAAATTTAGAAATGATTTTTGGAGCGGTTTAAAATATTTTCGATTATGTTAATAAAATGGGAGAAAAAGCATAAAATAAAATAAACAAGTGGAATAAAATTGATTGATGGACAAACAAATAAATAAATTAAAACAATTAAGAGGAAAAAAAAGACATTATTTTATGAGAGCTTCTACATATTATTGATAAAAAAGTAAAAGTAAAAATAACAATTAAAACCAAATAAAGATGCAAATAAAACATAATAATTATTTTGTGGGACGGTCAAAATAGTATTGAAAATAATAATAATAAAAACAATAATAGTAAATAATTTAAATTTAGAAATGATTTTTGGAGTGGTTTAAAATATTTTCGATTATGTTAATAAAATGGGGAAAAAAGCATAAAATAAAATAAACAAGTGGAATAGAATGGATGGATGGACAAACAAAAAAATAAATTAAAACAAGTAATAAGAAAAAAAAAGACATTATTTTTTGAGAGCTTCTAAATATTGTTGATAAAAAAGTAAAAGTAAAAATAACAATTAAAACAAAATAAAGATACAAATAAAACATAATCATTATTTTGTGAGTAGGGCAAAATAGTATTGACAATAATAATAATATAAACAATAATAGTAAATAATTTAAATTTAGAAATGATTTTTGGAGCGGTTTAAAATATTTTCGATTATGTTAATAAAATGGGAGAAAAAGCATAAAATAAAATAAACAAGTGGAATAAAATTGATTGATGGACAAACAAATAAATAAATTAAAACAATTAAGAGGAAAAAAAAGACATTATTTTATGAGAGCTTTTACATATTATTGATAAAAAAAGTAAAAGTAAAAATAACAATTAAAACAAAATAAAGATGCAAATAAAATATAATAATTATTTTGTGGGACGGTCAAAATAGTATTGAAAATAATAATAATAAAAACAATAATAGTAAATAATTTAAATTTAGAAATGATTTTTGGAGTGGTTTAAAATATTTTCGATTATGTTAATAAAATGGGGAAAAAAGCATAAAATAAAATGAACAAGTGGAATAGAATGGATGGATGGACAAACAAAAAAATAAATTAAAACAAGTAATAAGAAAAAAAAAGACATTATTTTTTGAGAGCTTCTAAATATTGTTGATAAAAAAGTAAAAGTAAAAATAACAATTAAAACAAAATAAAGATACAAATAAAACATAAGCATTATTTTGTGAGTAGGGCAAAATAGTATTGACAATAATAATAATATAAACAATAATAGTAAATAATTTAAATTTAGAAATGATTTTTGGAGCGGTTTAAAATATTTTCGATTATGTTAATAAAATGGGAGAAAAAGCATAAAATAAAATAAACAAGTGGAATACAATGGATTGATGGACAAACAAATAAATAAATTAAAACAATTAAGAGGAAAAAAAAGACATTATTTTATGAGAGCTTCTACATATTATTGATAAAAAAAGTAAAAGTAAAAATAACAATTAAAACCAAATAAAGATGCAAATAAAACATAATAATTATTTTGTGGGACGGTCAAAATAGTATTGAAAATAATAATAATAAAAACAATAATAGTAAATAATTTAAATTTAGAAATGATTTTTGGAGCGGTTTAAAATATTTTCGATTATGTTAATAAAATGGGAGAAAAAGCATAAAATAAAATAAACAAGTGGAATAAAATTGATTGATGGACAAACAAATAAATAAATTAAAACAATTAAGAGGAAAATAAAGACATTATTTTATGAGAGCTTCTACATATTATTGATAAAAAAGTAAAAGTAAAAATAACAATTAAAACAAAATAAAGACGCAAATAAAACATAATCATTATTTTGTGAGTAGGGCAAAATAGTATTGAAAATAATAATAATAAAAACAATAATAGTAAATAATTTAAATTTAGAAATGATTTTTGGAGCGGTTTAAAATATTTTCGATTATGTTAATAAAATGGGAGAAAAAGCATAAAATAAAATAAACAAGTGGAATACAATGGATTGATGGACAAACAAATAAATAAATTAAAACAATTAAGAGGAAAAAAAAGACATTATTTTATGAGAGCTTCTACATATTATTGATAAAAAAAAGTAAAAGTAAAAATAACAATTAAAACCAAATAAAGATGCAAATAAAACATAATAATTATTTTGTGGGACGGTCAAAATAGTATTGAAAATAATAATAATAAAAACAATAATAGTAAATAATTTAAATTTAGAAATGATTTTTGGAGCGGTTTAAAATATTTTCGATTATGTTAATAAAATGGGAGAAAAAGCATAAAATAAAATAAACAAGTGGAATAAAATTGATTGATGGACAAACAAATAAATAAATTAAAACAATTAAGAGGAAAATAAAGACATTATTTTATGAGAGCTTCTACATATTATTGATAAAAAAGTAAAAGTAAAAATAACAATTAAAACAAAATAAAGACGCAAATAAAACATAATAATTATTTTGTGAGTAGGGCAAAATAGTATTGACAATAATAATAATAATAAAAACAATAATAGTAAATAATTTAAATTTAGAAATGATTTTTGGAGTGGTTTAAAATATTTTCGATTATGTTAATAAAATGGGGAAAAAAGCATAAAATAAAATAAACAAGTGGAATAAAATGGATGGATGGACAAACAAATAAATAAATTAAAACAATTAATAGGAAAAAAAAAGACATAATTTTATGAGAGCTTCTAAATATTGTTGATAAAAAAGTAAAAGTAAACATAACAATTAAAACAAAATAAAGATACAAATAAAACATAATTATTTTGTGAGTAGGGCAAAATAGTATTGACAATAATAATAATAAAAACAATAATAGTAAATAATTTGAATTTAGAAATGATTTTTGGAGCGGTTTAAAATATTTTCGATTATGTTAATAAAATGGGAGAAAAAGCATAAAATAAAATAAACAAGTGGAATAAAATGGATTGATGGACAAACAAATAAATAAATTAAAACAATTAAGAGGAAAAAAAAGACATTATTTTATGAGAGCTTCTACATATTATTGATAAAAAAAGTAAAAGTAAAAATAACAATTAAAACAAAATAAAGACGCAAATAAAACATAATAATTATTTTGCGAGTAGGGCAAAATAGTATTGACAATAATAATAATAAAAACAATAATAGTAAATAATTTAAATTTAGAAATGATTTTTGGAGTGGTTTAAAATATTTTCGATTATGTTAATAAAATGGGGAAAAAAGCATAAAATAAAATAAACAAGTGGAATAAAATGGATGGATGGACAAACAAATAAATAAATTAAAACAATTAATAGGAAGAAAAAGACATAATTTTATGAGAGCTTCTAAATATTGTTGATACAAAAGTAAAAGTAAACATAACAATTAAAACAAAATAAAGATACAAATAAAACATAATTATTTTGTGAGTAGGGCAAAATAGTATTGACAATAATAATAATAAAAACAATAATAGTAAATAATTTGAATTTAGAAATGATTTTTGGAGCGGTTTAAAATATTTTCGATTATGTTAATAAAATGGGAGAAAAAGCATAAAATAAAATAAACAAGTGGAATAAAATGGATTGATGGACAAACAAATAAATAAATTAAAACAATTAAGAGGAAAAAAAAGACATTATTTTATGAGAGCTTCTACATATTATTGATAAAAAAAGTAAAAGTAAAAATAACAATTAAAACAAAATAAAGATACAAATAAAACATAATCATTATTTTGTGAGTAGGGCAAAATAGTATTGACAATAATAATAATAAAAACAATAATAGTAAATAATTTAAATTTAGAAATGATTTTTGGAGTGGTTTAAAATATTCTCGATTATGATAATAAAATGTCGAAAAAGCATAAAATAAAATAAACAAGTGGAAAAAAATGGATGGATGGACAAACAAATAAATACATTAAAACAATTAAGAGGAAAAAAAAGACATTATTTTATGAGAGCTTCTACATATTATTGATAAAAAAGTAAAATTAAAAATAACAATTAAAACCAAATAAAGATGCAAATAAAACATAATCATTATTTTGTGAGTAGGGCAAAATAGTATTGACAATAATAATAATAAAAACAATAATAGTAAATAATTTAAATTTAGAAATGATTTTTGGAGCGGTTTAAAATATTTTCGATTATGTTAATAAAATGGGAGAAAAAGCATAAAATAAAATAAACAAGTGGAATAAAATGGATTGATGGACAAACAAATAAATAAATTAAAACAATTAAGAGGAAAAAAAAGACATTATTTTATGAGAGCTTCTACATATTATTGATAAAAAAATAAAAGTAAAAATAACAATTAAAACAAAATAAAGATACAAATAAAACATAATAATTATTTTGTGAGTAGGGCAAAATAGTATTGAAAATAATAATAATAAAAACAATAATAGTAAAAGCATTTAAGTAAACATTCAGTAGAAGCATTTAAGTCTCACCTTAAAACTCATTCGTATACTCTAGCCTTTAAATAGACTCCCTTTTTAGACCAGTTGATCTGCCGTTTCTTTTCTTTTTCTTCTATGTCCCACTCTCCCTTGTGGAGAGGGTCCGGTCCGATCCGGTGGCCATGTACTGCTTGCCTGTGTATCGGCTGGGGACATCTCTGCGCTGCTGATCCGCCTCCGCTTGGGATGGTTTCCTGCTGGCTCCGCTGTGAACGGGACTCTCGCTGCTGTGTTGGATCCGCTTTGGACTGGACTCTCGCGACTGTGTTGGATCCATTATGGATTGAACTTTCACAGTATCATGTTGGACCCGCTTGACATCCATTGCTTTCCTCCTCTCCAAGGTTCTCATAGTCATCATTGTCACCGACGTTGGGTGTGAGTTTTCCTTGCCCTTATGTGGGCCTACCGAGGATGTCGTAGTGGTTTGTGCAGCCCTTTGAGACACTAGTGATTTAGGGCTATATAAGTAAACATTGATTGATTGATTGATAAAAAATAAAAAACAAAAAATGATAATGATCATTATACCATGAAAGATTTCCAGGATAAAGAACAGAGTCTCGGGGGTTTTTTTTGTTAAGTTTTTATTGTCGACTCAGCAAACAGAGTTCACGGGCACGGCTCGGCGTTGGCGACGGGCTCACAGCGGTCCACCACGGCGCGCACCTCTCCGATCTGGACGCCGTCGTACGTTCCTGAGATGGACGTCCACTGGGTGTCTCCGTTGCGGTACGTGCGGCTGAGGCGCGCCGTGTACGGGATGTCGGCCTTGACCCTGCGGCCCTCCATCCGCACCCTGCAGGAGTGGTTGGGGGCCACCCGGAGCTCCACGGACACGGAGTGGCTGAGCGCCTCCACCGCCGTGGTCCCCCGCGAGAACTGCAGCGTCTTCTCGCCGCTCAGCTCCAAGCCGCCGGAGCCGATGAGCGGGATTTTGGCGGTGATGCTGCCGGCGACGCCCAGCATGGTGGCCCGGCCGATGCTCCAGGTGGTCTCCGTCTCCGTGGTCTTGGAGATGGTGACGGTCTTCTGCACCGCCTGGCACTCGTTGTTGGTGATCCCGGAGATGCGCATGGTCTCGGGGGGGTACTGGAAGATGGCCACCTGGTCCAGGTCGTAGTCCACGTCAGAGATGTGCTGCCGGTAGGCGTCCCGGTTGATGGTCAAGACCTGGTACTTCTTGTACCAGTACTCCTCGCCCTCCCACGGCAGGAAGAAGGCCTCGAACTGGGGGACCACCTTGCCCAGGCCGTACTTGTTCTTGCCCACGTAGATGCCAGCCCCCAGGCAGGTTCGGACCGAGTGTTGGGGAACGGACCCGTAGGAACCCTCTTTCCACTCCAAGAACTCAAAGTTGTCTTTGTTGGTCAGGATCTGGAACTCGGGGGCATAGTACTCGCGGTCTCCGTAGGGGTAGCGGCAGTAGGGTCCCAGGGCGGCGTTGTAGAAGCCGGACTCGCACTTGTACTGGCACACGTAGTCGGTGCGCCCGCTGTAGCCGTTGTAGATCGCCACGGCGCCGTTGGGCAGCGAGCCGTTCCACTGGCGCCACTCCAGGTTGACGTTGTCGCCGAAAATGAAGGAGGAAGGCAGGTCGTCCCGCTGCTCCAGGTCGGCCGGGGCGGCGGGACCCGAAGCGGCGGCGCCGGCGCTCTGGGCGGGCTCGCGACCCTCCAGCTCCGGGTTCAGGATGGAGACTGCGGTACAAGGATGGGTCAGACTTTTATTGTGAAAAGACTTCAAAGAAAGGGAGGACAATGCAGACCTTTCCGGCGCTCAGAACTTTTCTGGACGATGTCCTGCAGACCCGCCCAGGCCCCGCCCATCAGGAGGCAACACAACAAGAGAGACCACGCCTTCATCTGTCAATCAAACAGATATTGACGATCAACGATTGTTTTCCAGACTTGATTGACACGATGATTAACACGATAATAGACATGATCATTGACATGATAATTAACACCTTGATTGACATGATCATTAACACCTTGATTGACATGATCATTAACACCTTGATTGACATGATCATGAACACCTTGATTGACATGATCATTAACACCTTGATTGACATGATCATTAACACGATCACCAACATGATAATTAACACGATGATTGACATGTGATAATCAACATGATAAATCACATGTCAATGAACATATTTACCATGAAGATTGGAATTATGATTGGCATCATATAAAACACGATAATTAAGTGAATAATTAAGATGATGATTAAGACGCTAATTAGGATGATAACTGAGACGATAAAAAGCATGACAACTAAGGTGAAAATTAAGTTAATAATTAAGATGATAATTAGGACGATAACAGACAATAATTGAAACGATAATTTAGATGATAATTAGGACGATAACTAAGACAACAATTGACATAGTAATTAGGATGATACCTAGGATGATAACTGAGACGATAATTGACATGATAATTAGGGTGATATTTAGGATGATAATCAAGATGACAGTTAGGATGATAATTGAGACGATCCTTGGCATGATAATTAGGATGATAACTGAGACAATAATTGACATGATGATTAGGTTGATGATTAAGATGGTAATTAAAATGATAATTAGGATGATAACTGAGACGATAATTGAGATGATGATTAGGAATATAAATGAGAAGATAATTGATAACGACAATTAGGATGATAACTGAGATAAATGGCATGACTTTAATATGCTAATTAGGATGACAACTGAGACGATAATTGACACGATAATTAAGATGATAATTAGGATGACAATTAAGATGATAAATAGGATGATAACTGAGACGATAATAGAGATGATAATTAGCATGATAATTAAGATGATAATTAGGATGACAACTCAGGTGATAATTGACATAATTGACATGACAATTAGGATGATAATTAAGATGATATTTAGGATGATTACTGAGACGATAATTGACATGATAATTAGGATGATAACAGGAAGATAATTGACAAGATAATTAGAATGATGATTGGGATGATAATTAAGATGATAATTAAGATGATAATTAGGATGATAACTGACATGACAATTAAGATGATACTAAGGATGTTAACTGAGACAATAATTGCCATGATAATTAGTATGCTAATTAGGATGATAACTGAGATGATAAAAAGCACGATAACTAAGGTGAAAATTGAGTTTATAATTAAGATGATAATTAGGATGATAACAGACAATAATTGAAACGATAATTAAGATGATAATTACAATGATAATTAAGATGATAATTCGGACGATAACTAAGACAACAATTGACATAGTAATTAGGATGATACTTAGGATGATAACTGAGACGATAATCGACATGATAATTAGGGTGATATTTAGGATGATAATCAAGATGACAGTTAGGATGATAATTGAGACGATCATTGGCATGATAATTAGGATGATGATTAAGATGGTAATTAAAATGATAATTAGGATGATAACTGAGACGTTAATTGAGATGATAATTAGGAATATAAATGAGAAGATAATTGATAACGATAATTAGGATGATAAATGAGATAATTGACATGAATTTAATATGCTAATTAGGATGACAACTTAGACGATAATTGACACAATAATTAAGATGATGATTAGGATGCTAATTAAGATGATGATTAGGATGCTAATTAAGATGATAAATAGGATGATAACTAAGACGATAATAGAAATGATAATTTGGCTGATAACTGAGCCAATAATTGACATGACGATTAGGATGATGATTAAGATGATATTTAGGATGATTACTGAGACGAGAATTGACATGATAATTAGGATGATAACTGAGACGATAATTGACATGATAATTAGGATGATAATTAAGGTGATAACTAGGATGATAACTGACATGACAATTAAGATGATAATAAGGATGATAACTGCGACAATAATTGCCATGATAATTAGGATGCTGATTAGGATGATAACTGAGACGATAATTGACACGATAATTAAAATGATAATTAGGATGATAGTTAAGATGATAAATAGGATGATAACTGAGCCAATAATTGACATGATAATTAGGATGATAATTAAGATGATAATATAGGATGATAACTCAGGTGATAATTGACATTATCGACATGAAAATTAGGATGATGATTAAGATGATATTTAGGATGATTACTGAGACGATAATTGACATGATAATTAGGATGATAACTGGAAGATAATTGACAAGATAATTAGAAATGATAATTAGGATGATAATTAGGATGATAACTGACATGATAAAGAAGATGATAATAAGGACGATAACTTAGACAATAATTGCCATGATGATTAGGATGCTAATTAGGATGATAACTGAGATGATAATTGACACAATAATTGAGATGACAATTGGGATTATAATTAATATGATAAATAGGATGATAACTGACACAATAATTGAGATGATAATTAGAATGATAACTGAGATAATAATTCACATGATAATTAGGATGATAGTTAAGATGATAATTAGGATGATAACTCAGACGATATTTGACATAATTGACACGACAATTAGGATTATTAAGATGATAATTAGGATGATTACTGAGACGATAATTGACATGATAATTAGGATGATAACTGGAAGATAATTGACAAGATAATTAGAATGATAATTAGGATGATAATTAGGATGATATCTGACATGATAATTAAGATGATAATAAGGATGATGTACTGAGACAATAATTGCCATGATAATTAGGATGCTAATTAGGATGATAATTGACACAATAATTAAGATGACAATTAGGATGATAATTAATATGATAAATGGGTTGATAACTGAGACGATAATTGAGATGATAAGTACAATGATAACTGAGACAATAATTCACATGATAATTAGGATGATAATTAAGATGATAACTCAGACGATAATTGACATAATTGACACGACAATTAGGATGATGATTAAGATGATAATTAGGATGATTACTGAGACGATAATTGACATGATAATTAGAATGATAACTGGAAGATAATTGACAAGGTAATTAGAATGATAATTAGGATGATAACTGATATGATAATGAAGATGATAATAAGGATGATAACTGAGGCAATAATTGCCATGATGATTAGGATGCTAATTAGGATGATAATTGAGACGATAATTGACACGATAATTGAGATGACAATTGGGATGATAATTAATATGATAAATAGGATGATAAGCGACACGATAATTGAGATTATAATTAGAATGATAACTGAGACAATAATTCACATGATAATCAGGATGATAGTTAAGATGATAATTAGGATGATAACTCAGACGATATTTGACATAATTGACACGACAATTAGGATGAAGATTAAGATGATATTTAGGATGGTTACTGAGACGATAATTGACATGATAATCAGGATGATAACAGACGATAATTGACATGATAATTAGGATGATAATTAAGATGATAATTAGGATGATAACTCAGACGATAATTGACATAATTGACATGACAATTAGGATGATGATTAAGATGATAATTAGGATGATTACTGAGACGATAATTGACATGATAATCAGGATGATAACTGAGACGATAATTGACGTGATGATTAGAATGATGACTGAGACGATAATTGACATGATAATTAAGATGATAACTGGAAGATAATTGACATGATAGTTAGGATGATAACTGAGACAATAATTGACATGATAATTAGGATGTAATTGAGATGATAATTAGGATGATCTCTCAGGTGATTATTGACATAATTGACATGATAATTAGAATGATAAGTAGGATGATAACTGACATGATAATTAAGATGATAATAAGGATGATAACTGAGACAATCATTGCCACGATAATTAGGATGCTAATTAGGATGATAACTGAGACGATAATTGAGATGAAAATTAGGATGATAATTAATATGATAAATGGTATGATAAAGGAGACGATAATTAAGATGACAATTAGGATGATAACTCAGAAGATCATTGACATAATTGACATGACAATTAGGATGATGATTAAGATGATGATTAGGATGATTACTGAGACGATAATTGACATGATAATTAGGATGATAACTGAGACGATAATTGACATGATAATTAGGATGATAATTAAGATGATAATTAGGATGATAACTCAGACGATAATTGACATGACAATTAGGTTGATGATTAAGATGATAATTAGGATGATTACAGAGACGATAATTGACATGATAATCAGGATGATAACTGAGACGATAATTGACGTGATGATTAGAATGATGACTGAGACGATAATTGACATGATAATTAAGATGATAACTGGAAGATAATTGACATGATAGTTAGGATGATAACTGAGACAATAATTGAGATGATAATTAGGATGATAACTCAGGTGATTTTTGACATAATTGACATGATAATTAGAATGATAAGTAGGATGATAACTGACATGATAATTAAGATGATAATAAGGATGATAACTGAGACAATCATTGCCATGATAATTAGGATGCTAATTAGGATGATAACTGAGACGATAATTGAGATTAAAATTAGGATGATAATTAATATGATAAATGGTATGATAAAGGAGACGATAATTAAGATGACAATTAGGATGATAACTCAGACGATTATTGACATAATTGACATGACAATTAGGATGATGATTAAGATGATAATTGGGATGATAACTGAGACGATAATTGACATGATAATTAGGATGATAACTGGAAGATCATTGACATGATAATTAAGATGAAAATTAGGATGATAACTGAGACGATCATTGACATGATAATTAGGATGATAACTGAGACAATAATTGACATGGTAATTAGGATGTAATTAAGATGATAATTAGGATTATAACTCAGGTGATAAATGACATAATTGACTATTGGGATGACGATTAAGATGATATTTAGGATGATTACTGAGATGATAATTGACATGATAATTAGGATGATAACTGGAAGATAATTGACAGGATAATTAGAATGATAATTAGGATGATAACTGACATGATAATTAAGATGATAATAAGGATGATAACTGAGACAATCATTGCCATGATAATTAGGATGCTAATTAGGATGATAACTGAGACGATAATTGAGATGACATTTAGGATGATAATTAATATGATAAATGGGATGATAAAGGTGACGATAATTAAGATGATAATTAGGATGATAACTCAGACGATTATTGACATAATTGACATGACAATTAGGATGATGATTAAGATTACTGAGACGATAATTGACATGATAATTAGGATGATAACTGAGACGATAATTGACATGATAATTAGGATGATAACTGGAAGGTAGTTGATATGATAATTAAGATGAAAATTAGGACGATAACTGAGGCAATAATTGACATGATAATTAGGATTTAATTAAGATGATAATTAGGATGATAACTCAGACGATAACTGACATGATACTTAGGATCAAAATAAAGATGATCGTTAGGATGATAACTTCAGACGAAAATTGACACGATAATTAAGATGATAACCGAGACATTAATGGACATGGTAATTAGGACGATAATTGTTGCGTGGAACTCACCTTGCTGCTGGTCCACTGAGTGCCGCTGCACCCGTCCTGCTTTTATACGCGCTCGTTTACTACCCAGCCATAAAGTCACATCAGCACAACGCAACCCAATCACAAGCTACTTTTTTTTCCCCTTACATTTTGCTGCACAATCTAAAACATTTCATTACATTTTAGCAACACAATCCAAAACGTATTCTTAAATTTAGCTACACGACCCAGTTAGATGGCTCAAAAGGTAACAATGCACACGGGGGTTTACGCAAGAGGGTTACCGAGTGAAGTGTGTTACATCCTCAGAACATTTGGAGGCGGCCATGTTCGCTAATCTTTTTTTTTATTACACAAACAATCCAGGATAAGATTGAGGATGATTAACGTGACAAGACAAAGTGCACGGGATATTGCGTAACATCAGATCGGCATCGGGTCATGCGGCGACGTACGAGATACTGAGGATCCGACAGAGACGAGGGGAAGGGAAAGTCTCTAAGACCATTCGAAACACTGACGGGATGAGGGCCCAGCTACCTGTCTCCAAGAAAGTCCACGGACTCAGGAAACCACCACACCCCAAAATGACCATATTGGTTCCCAAAAACACCCCACAAAAGAACTTACCCAGTTTCTCCAGGAGATCAGGAATGATGTACCCAAAGAGTTTGGTTGTGTGGCCAAGGAATCATTCTGAAATGAGCACACCAATAATCATAGGGGCTACTTAAAGGCCTACTGAAGTCCACTACTACCGACCACACAGTCTGACAGTTTATAAATCAATGATGAAATATTAGCATCGCAACACATGCCGATACGGCCTTTTTAGTTTACTAAATTGCAATTTTAAATTTCCCGCGAAGTGTCCTGTTGAAAACGTCGCGGAATGCTGACGTGTACGCGTGACGTCACGGACTGTTAGGGAACTCTACATGCCCCTAAAGCTGACCAACACACCGGATTGTAATCAGCTGGAGGCGTGTCTTAATGAAATTAAACAATGGATGTCCGCTAACTTTTTGCAACTCAACGCCAAAAAAATGGAAATGCTGATTATCGGTCCTGCTAGACACCGAACTCTATTTAATAATACAACTCTAACATTTGACAACCAAACAATTAAACAAGGCGACACGGTAAAGAATCTGGGTATTATCTTCGACCCAACTCTCTCCTTTGAGGCACACATTAAAAGCGTTACTAAAACGGCCTTCTTTCATCTCCGTAACATCGCTAAAATTCGCTCCATTCTGTCCACTAAAGACGCTGAGATCATTATCCATGCGTTTGTTACGTCTCGCCTCGACTACTGTAACGTATTATTTTCGGGTCTCCCCATGTCTAGCATTAAAAGATTACAGTTGGTACAAAATGCGGCTGCTAGACTTTTGACAAGAAAAAGAAAGTTTGATCACATTACGCCTGTACTGGCTCACCTGCACTGGCTTCCTGTGCACTTAAGATGTGACTTTAAGGTTTTACTACTTACGTATAAAATACTACACGGTCTAGCTCCATCTTATCTTGCCGATTGTATTGTACCATATGTCCCGACAAGAAATCTGCGTTCAAAGGACTCCGGCTTATTAGTGATTCCCAAAGCCCAAAAAAAGTCTGCGGGCTATAGAGCATTTTCCGTTCGGGCTCCAGTACTCTGGAATACCCTCCCGGTAACAGTTTGCGATGCCGCCTCAGTAGAAGCATTTAAGTCTCACCTTAAAACTCATTTGTATACTCTAGCCTTTAAATAGACCTCCTTTTTAGACCAGTTGATCTGCCGTTTCTTTTCTTTTTCTTCTATGTTCCACTCTCCCGTGTGGAGGGGGTCCGGTCCGATCCGGTGGCCATGTACTGCTCGCCTGTGTATCGGCTGGGGACATCTCTGCGCTGCTGGTCCGCCTACGCTTGGGATGGTTTCCTGCTGGCTCCGCTGTGAACGGGACTCTCGCTGCTGTGTTGGATCCGCTTTGGACTGAACTCTCGCGACTGTGTTGTATCCATTGTGGATTGAACTTTCACAGTATCCTGTTAGATCCGCTCGACATCCATTGCTTTCCTCCTCTCTAAGGTTCTCATAGTCATCATTGTCACCGACGTCCCACTGGGTCATAATTGTCACCAATGTCCCACTGGGTGTGAGTTTTCCTTGCCCTTATATGGGCCTACCGAGGATGTCGTGGTGGTTTGTGCAGCCCTTTGAGACACTAGTGATTTAGGGCTATATAAGTAAACATTGATTGATTGATATTAGCGCTGCACACACACACAGCTAAAAGTCGTCTGCTTTAACCGCGTACTTCCACACTATTTTGGACATCTGTGTGGCTGAATCTTTTGCAATTTGTTCAATTAGGAGTTCAAGTACCTAGGAGTCTTGTTCACGAGTGAGGGAAGAGTGGATCGTGAGATCGACAGGCGGATCGGTGCGGCGTCTTCAGTAATGCGGACGTTGTACCGATCCGTTGTGGTGAAGAAGGAGCTGAGCCGGAAGGCAAAGCTCTCAATTTACCGGTCGATCTACGTTCCCATCCTCACCTATGGTCATGAGCTTTGGGTCATGACCGAAAGGATAAGATCACGGGTACAAGCGGCCGAAATGAGTTTCCTCCGCCGTGTGGCGGGGCTCTCCCTTAGAGATAGGGTGAGAAGCTCTGCCATCCGGGAGGAAGTCAAAGTAAAGCCGCTGCTCTTTCACATCGAGAGGAGCCAGATGAGGTGGTTCGGGCATCTGGTCAGGATGCCACCCGAACGCCTCCCTAGGGAGCACGTCCAACCGGTAGGAGGCCACGGGGAAGACCCAGGACACGTTGGGAAGACTATGTCTCCCGGCTGGCCTGGGAACGCCTCGGGATCCCCCGGGAAGAGCTGGACGAAGTGGCTGGGGAGAGGGAAGTCTGGGTTTCCCTGCTCAGGCTGTTGCCCCCGCGACCCGACCTCGGATAAGCGGAAGATGATGGATGGATGGATGGATGGATGGATATATTAATAATGGAGGAGTCAAAGTAGAAAGATGGAGTTTGGGAAGCTTTAGCCTTTAGCCACACAAACACACGGTGATTCCTTGTTTAAAATTCCCGGAGGTGAAACTTTACTGTGGATCAGAGCGATCAAGCGAACATGGTTCCCGACCAAATGTCAACCAGCAGTTTTCGGTGAGAAAATTGTGGTAAAAAGTCGGCCTTTTACCGGAGATCAGCAGAGCTAGCGCCGTCCATGCAGCTGCCGTCGACTTCCATCAGACACTGGCGTCAACACACCCCGCGGATACACCCTTCCGACTATCAGGTACTGTTAAACTCACTAAAACACTAGCAAAACAATAGAAAGATAAGGGATTTCCCAGAATTATCCTAGTAAATGTGTCTAAAAACATCTGAATCCGTCCCAATGCAATTGTGTTTTGTATTTTTTTAACTTCAATCAATCAATCAATGTTTATTTATGTAGCCCCAAATCACAAATGTCTCAAAGGACTGCACAAATCATTACGACCACGACATCCTCGGAAGAACCCACAAAAGGGCAAGGAAAACTCACACCCAGTGGGCAGGGAGAATTCACATCCAGTGGGACGCCAGTGACTATGCTGACTATGAGAAACCTTGGAGAGGACCTCAGATGTGGGAACCCCCCCCCTCTAGGGGACCGAAAGCAATGGATGTCGAGCGGGTCTAACATGATACTGTGAAAGTTCAATCCATAGTGGCTCCAACACAGCCGCGAGAGTTCAGTTCAAGCGGATCCAAGACAGCAGCGAGAGTCCCGTCCACAGGAAACCATCCCAAGCGGAGGCGGATCAGCAGCGTAGAGATGTCCCCTATCGATACAGGCGAGCGGTCCATCCTGGGTCCCGACGAGCGATCCATCCTGGGTCTCGACTCTGGACAGCCAGTACTTCATCCATGGTCATCGGACCGGACCCCCTCCACAAGGGAGGAGGGGACATAGTAGAAAGAAAAGAAGCGGCAGATCAACTGGTCTAAAAAGGAGGTCTATTTAAAGGCTAGAGTATACAGATGAGTTTTAAGGTGAGACTTAAACTTAAAAAACTTGATTTTTTAACTTGATAGTCCGCCGCTATCAATATCCTCAAACATTAATATTTCGTCCTCGCTCAAATTCATGGGGAAATTGTCGTTTTCTCGGTCCGAATAGCTCTTTTTGTTGGAGGCTCCCATTAAAAAACAATGTGAGGATGTGAGGAGCCATCAACGGGTGGCGTCATCGTCTGCGACTTCCGGTACAGGCAAGGCTTTTTTATTTGCGACCAAAAGTTGCGAACTTTATCGTCGATGTTCTCTACTTAATCCTTTCAGCAAAAATATGGCAATATCGTGAAATGATCAAGTATGACACATAGAATGGACCTGCTATCCCCGTTTAAATAAGAACATCTCATTTCAGTCGGCCTTTAATTTCTTTTGAGACCTTCCCGACCCCATCCAGGGGCTGAATGGGCGAAATCGGACCTCAGGCAAGGGTTGGGTAAAGGAAAATTGAGTTTTTCCAGGTGAGTCACTTATAAGAGGACACTGGGACTTCTATGGGCTTCACGGTGGAAGAGGGGTTAGTGCGTCTGCCTCCCAATATGAAGGTCGTGAGTAGTCAGGGTTCAATCCCGGGCTCGGGATCTTCCTTTGTGGAGTTTGCATGTCCTCCCCGTGAATGCGTGGGTTCCCTCCGGGTACTCCGGTTTCCTCCCACTTCCAAAGACATGCAGTATAGCGGTATAGCTCGGTTGGTAGAGTGGCCGTGCCAGCAACTTGAGGGTTGCAGGTTCAATCCCCGCTTCCGCCATCCTAGTTACTGCCGTTGTGTCCTTGGGCAAGACACTTTACCCACCTGCTCCCAGTGCCACCCACACTGGTTTAAATGTAACTTAGATATTGGGTTTCACTATGTAAAGCGCTTTGAGTCACTAGAGAAAAGCGCTATATAAATATCATTCACTTCACTTCACTTCACCTGGGGATAAGTTGATTGGGAACACTAAATTGGCCCTAGTGTGTGAATGTGAGTGTCAATGTTGTCTGTCTATTTGTGTTTGCCCTGCGATGAGGTGGCGACTTGTCCAGGGTGTACGCCGCCTTCCGCCCGATTGTAGCTGAGATAGACACCAGCGCCCCCACCACCCCAAAGGGAATAAGCGGTAGAAAATGGATGGATGGATGGATGGGACTTTTATGAACACTTTTTCACCCGAAAAGGATTAATTTGTATTCAGGAAAATCCATTGACTAAGGAAATGACTTACAGACCTGAAGGTCACAAATAACCCCCCAAAAGGCCCATAGTGCCCAATAAGGCCCGGTTACTCCAAAAGTTCAGAGATGTACTCAAAGAGTTTGGGGGTGTTGCCAAGGCATCAGCCTTTTTGGATGCATTCTGAATTGACCACAGGGGACTTTTATCGTAGGGGTCACTTAAGTTCTTTTGAGACCTTCCCATTATCCCCCAAAAGGACCGTATTCCTCTAGAAGTGCCCAAAAACTCAAAAAATGTCCAGTTACTCCCAAAAGTCAGCGACGTACCCAAAGAGTTTGGGGGTGTGACTGTATTCATCCTGAAATAAGCACACCATTGATCATGGCCAGGCTTGGTCAAAAATAGGACTCAGATGCAAGAGTAGGGGACACTCCGGCAGGCTCTTATTTTGAGAGCTACTTTTCACCTGCTTAGTCAGGGCAACACAACAAAGGCTTTAATCTGCCATCTCGGCGAAAAAGGTTCCACAAAAAAGGAACAACCGAAAATCACTCCGAAAGGAGGAAACAGAAAATATCAATAGAGAACTATACTTACCACAGTGTATAATCTATGAATTTATCAATGACAAAAGACACTCCAAAAGGAGGGAAAAACAATGGCTATAAAAACGTCTTCACTGTTTCATATCTAGAAAAATACTTAACAAAAAATGTCACTCAAAAAATTGAGGAAAAAGAAGAACTGTAAGAAAAAAATGAAACTCCCCACTTCGACTGCAAAACTAAATAACCAAACATCACTCTGCTGAGGAGGAGAAAAGCAAAACTCAAAATACCAACAAGGGAATTCAGGATCAGGATACTCGAGACAAGGCTTGAGCATGAAGCTAGAGAGACACAGAATAACGAGACATTCTGGCCCAGAACAAAGAGAGGCGTGGGCTTATAAGACACGTGGTGGTAAAGGGGAACAGGTGGAAACAATCAGAGATCAGGGATGAAGTCAGACTAATGGCACAAAAGGAAGGGCAAGTGACCTGAAACGAGAGGAGAGTTACTTTTTAAACTAAAACATGGAATTCAGAAGACAGAAAAAACCAAGACATCCCTCACCGCGGTGTGACAGTCATGGGCCCCGAAGGTTCTTTTGAGACCTTCTCAGTCCCACTCAGGGCTTCATTAGGTTAAATTGGACTTCCGTTTTGGCATAGGTTAAGGGAAAGTGGAGTTTCTCAGAATGTTTGAGTCACTTGTAAAATGGGGTTTGGACTTACTTTTTCAAGCGGCAAAAAAAGGATTGGGGTCTATATACTTGTATCCAAGATAGTCTATGGACTCAGAAAATGCCTAACATACCCAAAGGTCCCAAAGTATCCAAAAAACATTATCTTCCCCCAAAAAGTCCCAAAGGGCCCCAATGCAGACTTAGCCCTCAAAGCCCTAGGGCTCCAACAGGTCTGAGACGTACCTATGGGGGCAGGCACCCAAGTTATCATTGGGAATTTGGGTTCTTCCGACACCTTCCCAGACCCTAAATGGGTACAATTGAGACCTTGTAGATAGTTTGTAAAAATAAAAAACTCTGGCTTGTCACGTTCGGGTCGCATTGTGATGCGTAGGGATGCCAACTCAAGATGCACGGGACCAGACAAGCAAGTTAGCAGGTAGGAGCTGGATTTAATATATAAAATGACGACGAGGAGGACGCCCCGGGTACGGCCACACCCGTGGCCGACGTGGAGGAGGACGCCCCGGGTACGGCCACACCCGTGGCCGACGTGGAGGAGGATGCGCCCGACGAGGAGGACGCTTCTGGCACGGCCACACCCGTGACCGACGTGGAGGAGCATGAGCTGGAGCAGGCTCGGCAGCAACAGACGAAGGTGTGGGGGCCGCAGCCGAAGCAGTCACTGATGCAGGTGTGGATGCCAGCAGAGGAGCAGACGCTGGTATCAGCCGCGGAGCAGGAGCTGGTATCAGCCGCAGAGCAGGAACTGGTACCAGTCGAGGAGCAGATGCCGATGCCGGCGTGGGCTCCGGCCTGTGGAACTCCGGATGTTACCGTAACATACTCCGAGGTCACATTGTTATGGGAGACGCCCTGCATTCTGTCAGTAAGATAGGAGTTAAACCAAGAAAAGTCAGACATACCAATGCGTGTTTTCAAGTGTTTCAATAAGACATTACGATCGACGGTATCGAAAGCAGCGCTAAGATCAAGAAGCAGCAACATGGATGAAGCATCAGCATCCATAGTTAGCAATAGATCATTAGTCATTTTTGCGAGGGCTGCCCTGAAATCGGACTGAAAGGGTGCACAGACATTGTTAGATGCTAAGTGTTCATTTAACTGCAGTGCAACAATTTTTTCGAGGATTTTTGAGATAAAAGGAAGCTGGGACACCTGCCGGTAGTTTACCATGAGCTCAGGATCGAGGTAGGGCTTTTGAGTATTGGTTATTAATAGCTTGTTGACAATGAGTCAGATTTTCAAATTTTATAAGGTAATGATGGGACATTGCCTTACTGTACTGGAGTACCATGACTTTGGAGGGGGTGACACTCCGGACAAGGACTAGGTCTATCATATTAACGTTGCGCTCCATGGGTTCATTTATTATTTGTGTAAGACTACTGCTACCATAATTTCCCACCTCAGTAGAATGCATATTCCCCTGTGGCACAGTCACTACAAAAAAAAACATTATGTGCGTTACGTATTATTCTACGAGAAATGCCATGTGTGCAGGAATTTAGCTTAACTGACTCCTCACCCGGACTAACAGACACTGTAACTGCCTGTATCTGAGCTTGCTCTAGTGTAGTTAAGTCAAGCTTGACTCAAATATTAGTCTATATATTTTTTTTTTTTCCAAGATGGCGCTGCTGTAGTGGCTGCTGTAGGCGGGAGCTCTGTGCTCTTGTGTCATCCTTTTGTGTTTCCCTCTTGTTTTCATGTGTAATTATGTTTTTTTGCCTTTTGGTCCGGGACCCTTTGGGACTGTGTGACAAGGGGTGGCACTTTCGTGACCTCTGTGGTGCTTTTTTTGTGGACTTCTGGATCTGCCTCCCGGGAGCCTTTTGGCCATGGAGACCAGCTGCTGGGTGTCTGCCACATCAGAGTCTGTTTGGAGGGACTGGAGGAGATGCCGATGAGGGGGACAGAGCTGCGGAGCTAGCACTGAGCGCCGGGACGGAGAGGCTTCGCGGTGTCTTGGCTGGTTGAGCAGGTGTCGGACACCTCAGTCACCTTGGACGTATCCTCGCTCATCCATGCGGACTGGACACTGGCCGAGAGTGGAGTCGGCTGTCTTGGTTGCTTTGTTGGGTCTGCTCCTGTCTCTGGCCATGCTCCCTCCACCCCAGCGGACGATGGCGTGGAACACCGCAGAGGCCACCACAGTGGATATGTTTCTTTTACTTTTTATTCATAGCTGTATGTAGAAGTGTCTGGTTGTATCTGCTGCTTTAATGTCTTTAATGTCCTCTGTGTTCTTTGATGTTTGATGTTTCCCTCTTACACACATGGAAGAGGGATGTGTACTATGGCTATGAGTTGTTCTTTTCCCTTGGCCTCAGTCTGCACCCCCACTCCAGGGCCCAGGCTAAGACCGATTTTTTTAATTTTATTTTAATCTTCTATTCTTTTCTCCCATCCCCCCCTTGTTTACCTGTATGTCATCTTTTTTGTAAGGGGCGCTGGAAGCCGGCAGACCCATCAGCGATCCTGTTCTGTCTCCCTGTAATGTTTGTCTGATCTTGAATGGGATTGTGCTGAAAATTGTAATTTTCCTGAAGGAACTCTCCTGACGGAATAAATAAAGTACTATCTAATATTTCTAGAGAGAGTGATGGCACTTTCCCGGTTAAGGCGAAGGTCATCCCTCCTCAGCAAGCCCGGTTTTCCTCAGAAAGAGGGCCAATTATTAATAAACGTTAGTCCCTGTTCTTTACAAAGACTTGCTAAGTGAGACTAATCTACCGCTCATCATTGCCTCTCGCGGGCAGGAGGCCAGAGACAAGTACTCGATGGCAAGACATCTTTCTCGCGAGAATACAAGTCCTAGCTATGTTTCTCTTTGTAACATCTGACTGTCATTGGAGCCAACGTGTACTATGTTCGCGTACCTAGTAGTGCGATTAGGCTGTCGTACGTGTTTATTAGGCCTATTGCGAGTCAGCTCCGTAAGAGTAGCTTCAATGTCAGGTGCTCTGGCCCCAAGAATGCACTTAATTATGGCTGGTTTACTAAGCTGTATGTTTCGGGTGATGTAGTCCTCTATGACTGCAGTGCCTGGTAGACTGGGGTGTTGGACTAGCTAAAAAGCTAAATCTATAATGCGTTTCAACCAGGGCATCGTGGCTTGTAGACTTAAGGCTGCTACAAGTTGGGCAAGTCAGATCGCTACAGCTAAAGCTAGCAGATGTGTCCGCAGTGTCTAACGTTACGAAATGACTCTGCTCTAATCGGCAGACACAGTCCTCTAGTAGGGACAACTTATTCATGAGGGACAGTGCATGAGGAGCAGGGAGCCATACTCAATTTGTTTCTATCACCGAGTCGAGATCCTGCTGTCTTTGGAGCAGTAGCAGCAGCGTGAGGGAGCGCAGTTGCGTTCGACTGCGACTAGCTAAGCTTCATTAGCTTAGCAGCTTGTTAGTTGAGAGAGAGGCGGCGAGACAGAGAGTGGGTGCTTTGTAAAATATGTATTTTTTTATTTGCCATCAAAGTGTTGTGCTTAACAAGGCTTGACATTAGGTAGAGGTTCACAACGGCTAACCACAGCTTGGACTTCTGTAATCTGGATGCTCTTGTAGGTCCCAGTGATTGTGGTCCATTTATTCTCACCGTTGTTGTAAGTGCGTCTGAGTTGCGCAGTATACGGGATGTCCGCCCCGTACTTTTTGGCCACCATTTCGATAATGCACGAATGGCCGGCAGGGATGGGGGCCTGCACCTTGATGCTGTGTGAGGTGGTCTCGCTGTAGGTGGTCCCTGAGGTGAACATCAGGTTGACCTCCATGTTAAACTGAATGCCTGCAGAGGTGATGAAGGGGATCTTGGTGGTGATGCTGGTGCTGCCGGCGAATGAGAGGCTGTAGTTGTTTTCCCATTTGTGCTCCACCTTGGTGCTCTTGGTCAGGGTGTCTGAGAGCGTGGCTTCATCGCAAGCAGAGTTCTGTATGGTATCGCTCTTCAGTGTCTCAGGGGGATGCTCCACCACTGGGACACCATCAGTGTTGTACTTTACGTCCATCAAATGCTCGTTTTTTACATCCTCGTGGATGACCAAGAACTGGTACGGTTTTTCGTAGTTGTACTCCCATCCATTGTAGGGTAAGTAAAAGACTCGATGACTGACTTGCACTTTCCCCAGACCGTACTCATTCTTACCCACGTATATGTCCTCGTCCTGACATGTCTTGACCCCATTCCAGGCCACTGAACCATAGGCGCCCTCTTTCCACTCCAGAATCTCAAATTCTTCTTTGTTGACCAGCAATGAAAATTCAGATGATTTGAGAGCTTTACCACCGTAGGGGAAGACACAGTAGTCACCTTGTTCGATGTTGTAATAGCCTGAAGCGCACTTGTGCTTGCACACGTAGTCATAGCGACTCATGTAGCCGTTGTAGATGTACACGGCCCCGTTGGGGACCGACCCCGTCCACTGTTGCCACTCCAGGTTGGTTCTCTCAAATTTGGCAGACGGCAACTCGCCCATGGCTCTGGAGATTGTTGAAGTTATAGGATAAGCTCGATGAATTAACCGATGTGGTATTTCTGGAACTACGTCCCTGAGGTCCAGCTCCGATACTGTATGAGGGGAAACACACAGAACCAAACAGAAGGATGAACAGCACGATCATCAACATATTCCTCATTCTCTGACTAGACACATTTGTTCACTTGCATAGCTCAAAGATGTCAAGTTCTTGAACTGAGAGGTAGCACTAGCAAAAAAAGCTTTGAAGAAATCAGGACTTACTGTCCTCACCAAGCACAGTATGAAAGGCCGAGGTCAGAGCCGGTAATGCCAGCAGCAGGAGAACCGACAGCTTCATCTGTGAAGGACAGGCTCTTATTCCATGCTGGACTTTGACAACGTAAGCCAAGTTTGAGAGAGGAACAATAAAACGCACTCACCTCCAGTCCGAAGTGGTCTGTTGTGGACTTCCAGCAGCAGACCCAAATATGTACTTTTCTCTTCATCGTTGACTTTGACCCGTCCTCTTCCACAATAAACATTGATCAGTGCAGCTCAAACAAAGTCCAGGAGGCAGGGATCACACATCAAATACAACTTTATCAAAGATCTGCGTTGCAAAGCAACACAGTGGTCCAGTGTAAAAAACAACAACTGTTGAGTTTCCAGTGTTCACATATCCCTCAGGTTGATTGAAGACTGTCCCCAGGTGAGAATGTGTTCTGTGTCAACCCTGTGATTGACAGGTCACCAGTCTAGGGTGTATCCCACCAAACACCCAAAGTCAGCTGGGATAGACTCCAGTTCCCTATGTTAGCATCTGTTTGATGACCAGCAGAGGGCAGTCTCACACATATAAATAGACATAAGTTGTCACAGTGAACATATTGTGCATATTTGCACAATTAGCACCGCCTTACGCCTTTAATCCTCTGATTTTTGGACATGAAATTGATCATAAAAATGGTGCTACTAAAACATTCTGCAACTGACACACCTTGTTACCTACCTTCCTTCCTTCCTTCTTCGTCCCTAACTATGGCTATGAGTTGTTCTTTTCCCTTGGCCTCAGTCTGCACCCCCACTCCAGGACCTAGGCTAAGACCGATTTTTTATTTTTATTTTTATTTTATTTTTTTTATTTTTTTATTTTTTTTATTTTAATCTTCCCCCCCCCCTGTTTACCTGTATGTCATCTTTTTTGTAAGGGGCGCTAGAAGCCGGCAGACCCGTCAGCGATCCTGTTCTGTCTCCCTGTAATGTTTGTTTGATCTTGAATGGGAATGTGCTGAAAATTGTAATTTTCCTAAAGGAACTCTCCTGACGGAATAAATAAAGTACTATCTATCTAATCTAAATTATCAATTTTTGCTCAGATATATTTGCACACGCCATCATCTTCACCTTCATCCTCCTCAAAAAGGTTTGTGCTTATTCTTCAACTTCAAGTTAAAGTTTTCCCTCAATAAACCGCAGCTCTCCAGTGCTGGCAGCACTCATGCACGATACCAAGACCATGCTTGACTGTAAATAAGACACAAATGTCTTGCTACTCACGTGTGTTGTCAGATATTTAGACCAGTTGTTCACAAACTTTTTTTTTTCCACCAAGTTTTGGAGATTTTGTAATCAAGCAGTCAAACAAAATGATCTTTCTCAGATTTATTTGAATAGCTCGAGTATTTTAAAAGGCTGAGGTCACATTCATAGCAAAGTATGTAAGTAGTGCGCAATAGTGAAGTGAAGTGAATTATATTTATATAGCGCTTTTCTCTAGTGACTCAAAGCGCTCAAACCCAATATCTAAGTTACATTTAAACCAGTGTGGGTGGCACTGGGAGCGGGTGGGTAAAGTGTCTTGCCCAAGGACACAACGGCAGTGACTAGGCTGACGGAAGCGGGAATCGAACCTGCAACCCCCAAGTTGCTGGAACGGCCGCTCTACCAACCGAGCTATGCCGGAAGAGATGAGCGTTATTCTTTATACACTGAATACAAGGTGGGAGGGAGGGAGTATCACACTTTCCAACCTTGAGACCTCCGATTTTGGGAGGTGGGGGGTGTGGGATATATATATATATATATATATATATATATATATATATATATATATATATATATATATATATATATATATATATATATATATAAGAAATACCGGTACTTGAATTTCAGTGTTCATTTATTTACACATATACACACACATAACACTCATCTACTCATTTTTGAGTTAAGGGTTGAAATGTCCATATTCTCTGTCACTATTTTTCCAACCATATGCATGCACAGCTAGACTCTCTGGCAGTGGTGTCGGAGAGAAGAAGTCTAGCAAAAACTCCTAGCCATTATGGACAACACCTCCCACCCACTGCACTCGGACCTTGCGGAGAGAATGAGCACGTTCAGTGGAAGGCTCACACTCCCAAAATGTAACACGGAACGACACAGGAGGTCCTTCATACCGACAGCCATCAGACTGTATAATGCATATGTTCCTTGACTGCACTTAAATGTAGAATATATGTAGAATATATTTACATTATTCATATATTATATATATAATATATTATATATATACATGGGGCGGCATAGCTCAGTTGGTAGAGTGGCCGTGCCAGCAACTTGAGGGTTGCAGGTTCGATTCCCGCTTGTGCCATCCTAGTTACTGCCGTTGTGTCCTTGGGCAAGACACTTTACCCACCTGCTCCCGGTGCCACCCACACTGGTTTAAATGTCACTTAGATATTGGGTTTCACTATGTAAAGCGCTTTGAGTCACTTGAGAAAAAGCGCTATATAAATATAATTCACTTCACTTCACTATATATATTATATTATTTATTATTATCATTGTTTATTGTGAGCCAACTGTGGTGCTGAATTTCCCCCAGGATCAATAAAGTACATTCCATTCAATTCTATGTACAGTAGAGGGCAGTATTGTCCTGTTTAAGAGTGTCACAACATTTCTGTTTACGGCAGACAAACTACTTTACGGTAGACGAAACGTTAATGAAACTGCCTAACAATAAACCCACATAAGAAACCAAGCACTCGCCCTCTATCATTCTACAGTTATAACGTCATTGGGCAGGCTCGCTGTTTATATTGTGGAAAAGCGGACGTAAAAACAGGCTGTTGACACGTCACTCAGGTCCGCATGGAGCTGGAGGGGGCGTGGCATCCAGCTCCGCCTGAATTTCGGGAAATTTTTGGGAGCAAATTTGACCCGGGCGGTTTTCGGGAGAGGCGCTGAATTTCGGGAGTCTCCCGGAAAATCCGGGAGGGTTGGCAAGTATGGGGAGTATGCTCAGTTTGGACGGGGGAGAGAGGGGAGAAAAATGGTGCACTGTTAACTGGAATGAAGATGGTGACACTTTCAAATGAGAAGACGAGAAGGTAGAAGAGATACTTTCCCAGTGAGTCATGCAGACAAGGTCATTTTCTGCTCGGAATGAGTTTTTTTTTTTTTTTTACAGAATGTGCATTTCACAGAAATTAGACAGTTTGTAATGGCATAGTCCAAGGATTCCTAAATGTTTTCCATCACAGTACCACCTGAGAAAACACTTGTCTCCTCAAGTACCACCGTAATGACCATCATTAAAATGCAATAGCATATGTGGTGTAAATATTCATTAAAAATCAAGGCAGAGGTTTTATTTGACTATTTAATATTTTTGGCCACTGTTATATTACACACAGTTTAGTAACACTGTTTTAGTGATCTTTTGGCATGCCCCTACATGGAGTCCAATGGTACACATACCATCCATCCATCCATCCATCATCTTCCGCTTATCCGAGGTCGGGTCGCGGGGGCAACAGCCTAAGCAGGGAAACCCAGACTTCCCTCTCCCCAGCCACTTCGTCTAGCTCTTCCCGGGGGATCCCGAGGCGTTCCCAGGCCAGCCGGGAGACATAGTCTTCCCAACGTGTCCTGGGTCTTCCCCGTGGCCTCCTACCGGTTGGACGTGCCCTAAACACCTCCCTAGGGAGGCGTTCGGGTGGCATCCTGACCAGATGCCCGAACCACCTCATCTGGCTCCTCTCGATGTGAAGGAGCAGCGGCTTTACTTTGAGTTCCTCCCGGATGGCAGAGCTTCTCACCCTATCTCTAAGGGAGAGCCCCGCCACACGGCGGAGGAAACTCATTTCGGCCGCTTGTACCCGTGATCTTATCCTTTCGGTCATGACCCAAAGCTCATGACCATAGGTGAGGATGGGAACGTAGATCAACCGGTAAATTGAGAGCTTTGCCTTCCGGCTCAGCTACTTCTTCACCACAACGGACCGGTACAACGTCCGCATTACTGAAGACGCCGCACCGATCCGCCTGTTGATCTCACGATCCACTCTTCCCTCACTCGTGAACAAGACTCCTAGGTACTTGAACTCCTCCACTTGGGGCAGGGTCTCCTCCCCAACCCGGAGATGGCACTCCACCCTTTTCCGGGCGAGAACCATGGACTCGGACTTGGAGGTGCTGATTCTCATTCCGGTCGCTTCACACTCGGCTGCGAACCGATCCAGCGAGAGCTGAAGACCCCGGTCAGATGAAGCCATCAGGACCACATCATCTGCAAAAAGCAGAGACCTAATCCTGCGGTTACCAAACCGGAACCCCTCAACGCCTTGACTGCGCCTAGAAATTCTGTCCATAAAAGTTATGAACAGAATGGGTGACAAAGGACAGCCTTGGCGGAGTCCAACCCTCACTGGAAATGTGTTCGACTTACTGCCGGCAATGCGGACCAAGCTCTGGCACTGATCGTACAGGGAACGGACCGCCACAATAAGACAGTCCGATACCCCATACTCTCTGAGCACTCCCCACAGGACTTCCCGAGGGACACGGTCGAATGCCTTCTCCAAGTCCACAAAGCACATGTAGACTGGTTGGGCAAACTCCCATGCACCCTCAAGAACCCTGCCGAGAGTATAGAGCTGGTCCACAGTTCCACGACCAGGACGAAAACCACACTGTTCCTCCTGAATCTGAGGTTATAATGAGGAAGCATAAACTATACAGTATCATAATACAGCATACATGAATGAAAAACATACAATAAAAAACCTTATGTGAGTTGTGTATTATTCTACGAGAAATGCTATGTGTGCAGGAATTTTCCAGTCTGGCGCTGGGTTAGTTCTAGCTTAACTGACTCCTCGCCCAGACTAACAGACAATGTCATTTCCTGTGTCCGAGCTTACTCCAGTGTAGTTAGTCAAGTGTGACTCAGCCAGTAATCTATGTTTCCAGATAGAGTGATGGCACCTTCCCTCTTAGGGTGAAGGCTGTCCTTTCTCGGCAATCCCGGTTTGCCTGAGAAAGAGGGACAACTATCAATAAACGTTAGTCCCGGTTCTCTACAAAAACTAGCCAGTTACTTGTTAAGAGAGACTAATCTGCTATACCTCTCATCATTGCCTCTCGCAGGCAGGGGGCCAGAGATAAGTACTCGAAGCCTGGACATCTTTCTCGCGAGATTACAAATCCTCGCTATGTTTCCTCTTTGTAATCTCTAGTGTCATTGGAACCAACGTGTACAAGTATGTTTGCGTAGCCAGTGGTGCGATTTACGAGACCTTTTGCGAGTTAGCTCCCTAAGATTAGTATCAATGTTAGGTGCTCAGGCCTTGGAAATACACTAAATTATAGCTAGTTTGCTACAGTAAGCTGTATGTTTCGAGTGATGGAGTCCACTACGACTAAGGTGTAGTACCCGGTAGACTGGGGTGTAGGACTAGCTGAAGGGCTAAATCTATTACGCGTCTCAACCTGTTTACCGTTGCTTGTAGGCCGCTACAAACGGGGCTAGTCAGCACGCTACAGATAATGTTAGCAGATGTGTACGCAGCGTCTAAAGATACAAAATTACTCTGCTCTAGTTGGCGGACACGGTCCTCTAGTACGATTCATGAGACTATTCATGGGAACGGTGCACGAAGACCAGGGAGCCCTACTCACGTTGTTTCTTTCACCGAGTCGAGTTCTTGTTGTCTTCGGAGAAGGGGGCCGCAACGTGTGGGAGCAGATTCCTTCCGACCGTCGCCGCCTTCGCCGCGCCGGGCTAAGCTTTGTTAGCTTAGTAGCTAGCTAGCTAAAAGAGGGGCGGTGAGAAAGACAGCGGGTGGTTTGTTAGTTTGATAAGACTATTAAACATGTTTGAGAAGGAATAAAGAAAGCTGTAAAACAATTAGAAGCACACTGAAAGAAAGATAATACTTAGCTTTTTTCGTGACAGTAGCGAGGATTCACTCACAGCAAACAGGAAACCGGAGATGGAACTCCACCCGTTCACATACTCTTTACACAGGCAAAAAGTTTGGACACTCCGGGTTTTAGGTGAGCAAATCAAGCGCTCCCTTTCTCCTACATATGTCCTAATCTTCCTCTGAGCTCCAGCACTTTGCGGGTGAGGTTCGATGCCAAGGGGAACATGCTTTATCAATATTGTGCTACAATCCTCCGCTATAGAAGGTAAAAAAAAGATGAAACAAGGTTGAATACAGTCAAAGAAGGAAAATAAAAGGTCCAGCCGGGAGTCATAGACACCCTGACTCTTTGTCGGACGTGCCCGAAAAACCTCCCTAGGGAGGTGTCCGGGGGGCATCCTGACCAGATGCCCTAACCACCTCATTTGGCTTCTCTCGATGTGGAGGAGGAGTGGCTTTAATTTGAGCTCTTCAAGAATGACAGAGCTTCTCATCCTATCTCTAAGAGAGAGTCCCACCATCCGACGGAGGAAACCCATTTCGGCCGCCTTTAACCGTGATCTTGTCCTTTCGGTCATATCCCATGGATCACGAACATACGTATAAAATACTACACGGTCTAGCTCCGTCCTATCTTGCCGATTGTATTGTACCATATGTCCCGGCAAGAAATCTGCGTTCAAAAGACTCCGGCTTATTAGTGATTCCTAGAGCCCAAAAAAAGTCTGTTGGCTATAGAGCGTTTTCCGTTCGGGCTCCAGTACTCTGGAATGCCCTCCCGGTAACAGTTCGAGATGCTACCTCAGTAGAAGCATTTAAGTCTCACCTTAAAACTCATCTGTATACTCTAGCCTTTAAATAGACCTCCTTTTTAGACCAGTTGATCTGCCGCTTCTTTTCTTTCTCCTATGTCCCCCCCTCCCTTGTGGAGGGGGTCCGGTCCGATGACCATGGATGAAGTACTGGCTGTCCAGAGTCGAGACCCAGGATGGACCGCTCGTCGGGACCCAGGATGGACCGCTCGCCTGTATCGGTTGGGGACATCTCTACGCTGCTGATCCGCCTCCGCTTGAGATGGTTTCCTGTGGACGGGACTCTCGCTGCTGTCTTGGATCCGCTTGAACTGAACTCTCGCGGCTGTGTTGGAGCCACTATGGATTGAACTTTCACAGTATCATGTTAGACCCGCTCGACATCCATTGCTTTCGGTCCCCTAGAGGGGGGGGGGGTTGCCCACATCTGAGGTCCTCTCCAAGGTTTCTCATAGTCAGCATTGTCACTGGCGTCCCACTGGATGTGAATTCTCCCTGCCCACTGGGTGTGAGTTTTCCTTGCCCTTTTGTGGGTTCTTCCGAGGATGTTGTAGTCGTAATGATTTGTGCAGTCCTTTGAGACATTTGTGATTTGGGGCTATATAAATAAACATTGATTGATTGATTGATTGAACATAGCTTAGGATGGGAAAGTAAATCAACCGGAACTTTGCATTTGGACTTAGCTCCTTTTTCACCACGACTGATTGATACATGGTCCACATGACTGCAGAGGCAGTACAGATCCGCCTGTCTATCTGAACATCCACTCTTCCCTCACATGTGAACAAGACTGTGAGGTATTTAAACTCTTCCACTTGGGGTAAGATCTCCTCCCCAAGCCGGAGATGGCACTCCAACTTTTTCCGAGCGAGAACCATGGACTCGAACATGGAGGTGCGGATTCTCTTCCCAGTCGCTTCACACTCAGCTGCAACCCGATCCAGTGAGAGTTGAAGATCCTGGCCAGATGAAGCCAACAGACCACATCATCTGCAAAAAGCAGAGAAAAAGCACAGAGAAATTCTGTCCATGTGGTCCATGAACAGAATTGGTGACAAAGGGCAGCCCTGGCGAAGTCCAACCCTCACTGGATACAGATCTGACTTATTGCCATATTTTCTGAGCACTCATCACAAGATTCCCTGAGGGACACGGCCGAATGCCTTCTCCAAGTCCACAAAAAACATGTAAACTTGTTGGGCAAACACCCCTGCACGCTCAAAAATGTTAAAAGTTTCAAGATGGCGGCAGCATGGTAGCAAGCTGAGTGTGTCGCGTCTTGCTCCTTCATGCCTAATTAACCTAAAATCTGCCGATACTAACTCTCTCCTAACAACACATTAAACCAAAAGGTTCGCTGTTTGCATATATTTATTAGCCGATTCCTCTAAAAATGCCGAAAACCAGAGGAAATCAGACTGATCCGGAAACCGAACTGTCTATGGCGTCTTTGTCCACTTTGCTCGAGCCCCATCGGGAAGCTCTATCCAAAGATTTTAAAACTTCACTTGCAGTTTTCCTTGCCCTTATGTGGGTTCTTTTGAGGATGTCGTAGTCGTAATGGTTCGTACAGTCCTTTGAGACATTTGTGATTTAGGGCTATATAAATAAACATTGATCGATTGATTGAGTTATAGAGAGCAAACTGGACGACGTACAAGCCACAGTGTCTGCGAACTCTGCCAAACTCCAAAATCTTGAGATTACGGCAAATGACCCGGAGAGCCGCGTGCAAACTCTGGAAACATCCATTACAGCACTAGCAGGCAAAAATACCAACCTGGCAGCAAAAGTCTTAGACCTTCAGTCCCGCAGCCGGCGCAATAACGTCAGAATAATTGGCTTACCTGAATCCATTGAGGGTCCACAACCTACTGGCGTCTTCTCCAACATGCTGGTGGAAGTCTTCAGCGACATCCTGGACTCAGCACCTGAATGCGAGCATGCCCACAGGTCCCTCGCCCCCAAACCTCCAGTAGGCCAGCGACCGAGACCGGTTATCATCAAGCTCCTCAGGTTCCAAGAAAAGGACGCGATTATCCGGGAAGCCCGGTCCAAGAGAGGAAAGCTGAAGTTCCGTGGTCTTTCACCTTCGTCATTATCGTCCTCTTTATGCTCTACTTACCTTATACAAAACTCTCTTTGAACCACATCTAAACTACTGTAATATCATCTGGTGTAACACCTTTCCTACCTACCTTCACAAATTAGAATCCATACAAAATATAATTATACGGGCCCTGTCATGGTCCAAGTTTAATGTCCCCACTCGTCATCTATTTCATAAATATCATCTTTTAAGACTGACAGTGTCATGATCCACGTCTTGGATCATGGCATATTCTTGGTTTAGGTTCTGTTTGATATCACATTCTGTCTAGTATTTGTCTTCCTCAGTTCTTTGTGGCACTTCCTGGTTTATTTACAAGGTGACTCGGTAAAAAATCTGGGTATTATCTTCGACCCAACTCTCTCCTTTGAGTCACACATTAAAAGCGTGACTAAAACGGCCTTCTTTCATCTCCGTAATATCGCTAAAATTCGCTCCATTTTGTCCACTAAAGACGCCGAGATCATTATCCATGCGTTTGTTACGTCTCGTCTCGATTACTGTAACGTATTATTTTCGGGTCTCCCCATGTCTAGCAGTAAAAGATTACAGTTGGTACAAAATGCGGCTGCTAGACTTTTGACAAGAACAAGAAAGTTTGATCACATTACGCCTGTACTGGCTCACCTGCACTGGCTTCCTGTGCACTTAAGATGTGACTTTAAGGTTTTACTACTTACGTATAAAATACTACGCGGTCTAGCTCCATCCTATCTTGCCGATTGTATTGTACCATATGTCCCGGCAAGAAATCTGCGTTCAAAAGACTCCGGCTTGTTAGTGATTCCTAGAGCCCAAAAAAAGTCTGCGGGTTATAGAGCGTTTTCCGTTCGGGCTCCAGTACTCTGGAATGCCCTCCCGGTAACAGTTCGAGATGCCACCTCAGTAGAAGCATTTAAGTCTCACATTAAAACTCATCTGTATACTTTAGCCTTTAAATAGACCTCCTTGTTGGACCAGTTGATCTGCCGCTTTTTTTCTTTTTTCTCCTATGTCCCCCCCTCCCTTGTGGAGGGGGTCCGGTCCAATGACCACGGATGAAGTACTGGCTGTCCAGAGTCGAGACCCAGGATGGACCGCTCGTCGGGACCCAGGATGGACCGCTCGCCTGTATCGGTTGGGGACATCTCTACGCTGCTGATCCGCCTCCGCTTGAGATGGTTTCCTGTGGACGGGACTCTCACTGCTGTCTTGGATCCACTTTGAACTGGACTCTCGCGGCTGTGTTGGAGCCACTACAGATTGAACTTTCACAGTATCATGTTAGACCCGCTCGACATCCATTGCTTTCGGTCCCCTAGAGGGGGAGGGGGGGTTTGCCCACGTCTGAGGTCCTCTCCAAGGTTTCTCATAGTCAGCATTGTCACTGGCATCCCACTGGATGTGAATTCTCCCTGCCCACTGGGTGTGAGTTTTCCTTGCCCTTATATGGGTTCTTCCGAGGATGTCGTAGTCGTAATGATTTGTGCAGTCCTTTGAGACATTTGTGATTTGGGGCTATATAAATAAACATTGATTGATTGATTGATTTCTGTTGTCCTAGCAACGCTCTTGTGTCAGCTGGCTTCCGTGTGATCACGCACACCTGCCTCCTGATTTTTACATTCAGTCTTGGACTCTGGTTTGCTTCACGCTACAGTTGACGTCGCTCTTTCCAGCCTTATGGTAACTACCTTCGTGTACATTAGCTTCCATGCTCTTTCAGTTGTTTGTCCCTAGCTCATGCTAGCGCTTTCTGTTTTGTTTGTTAGTGCCTTCGAGCAAGTGTTTTTGGTTTTTAGACTGTTTTAGTTAGTATAAATAAATTATTGTTCCTACCTCACGCTGTGTCCATCTTAAACGAGAGAACAACTCGTCGCCACAATGCCGCCAAGACGTCACAGACAGAGTTCAACTTTTATCAAATTGCTTCTTTAACCTATCAAGTCATTTACAGGCTGAATCTTAGGCTCTGTAGTTTGGTTCCTATCTACCATCCCCAGTATGCCCACAACACTCGTAACTTAGATCTGATAACAAGTAAACGTCGTTTACTGGCTTGTACCGCTAACAGTGTCGTATGCAGGGGACCAAAGATTTGGAACCAGCTTAATGAGAGCCTCAAGATGCTGTATCCATTCTCCAACTTCAAAAATAAACTGAAAAATTACCTATTGACCACATATCTGTAATGCCTCATGTGGGGTAGACTACTGTTGGGTTTTGCATGGTTGAATGAATGTATGTATGTATGTATATATGTATGTGTATGCTTGCTTTAGTACTATTATCTTGTGTTTATCATATAGTGTTGTTGTTGTTTTGTTGTTGTTTTTTGTTTTTGTGCTTGCTACCATGTTTCCATGTATATATTGTCCTTTGGACCCCCTGTCAAAAGCTTCTTCTAGCTTATTTGGGGGACCCTTTCACGTACCAACATCTTTAAATGATGATATTCACCACTATTGTAAATGTTATATGGTATTGTGAATAAACTTGTAACTAACTAAAAAAAAAAAAAAGATCAAAGAAGGTAAAACGAAGGTAAAGCAAATTAAATAGATGATAATAATAATAATAATATTAATAAACATCGAGCTAAAAGTCCCTGCTGTCAGCTCGAGCTGCAGCGCGAGGTCTTCAGATATCAAAGAGCATGGGTGTCAAACTCTGGCCCGTATAAAGAAGGTTAACACTGTTACAAATATGCGCCACACTGTGAACCCACACCAAATAATAATGACAAACACATTTCGGGAGAACACCCGCACCGTAACGCAACAGAAGAAAATACCCAGAACCCCTTGCAGCACTAACTCTTCCGGGAAGCTACAATATATACCCCCCTGCTACCCTCAAACCCCGCAGGTCCCTATTAAAAGGTTAATTTGTTCAACCTTGGCCGTGGCTTTGTTCTGTTTAAAATTTTGGCCCACTCTGTATTTGAGTTCGACACCCCTGTCATAGAGCATGGGTGTCAAACTCTGGCCCCCGTGTAATTTCATTTGGCCCTTGAGGCAATATCAAATTAACATTAGAGCTGGCCCGCCGGCGTAACACCACATTCCCCGCTAATACTCATACTCGTCAACCCTCCCAATTTTCCCGGGAGACTCCCGAAGTTCAGTGCCCCTCCCGAATTTCTCCCGATTTCCACCCGGACAATAATATTGGGGGCGGGCCGTAAAAGCACTGCTTTTGGCGTTCTCTACATGTCGCCACGTCCGCTTTTCTTCCATAAAAACACCGTGCCGGCCCACTCACATAATATATGCGGCTCATACACACACACTAGTGTATGCAAGGCATACTTGGTCAACATCCATACAGGTCACACTGAGGGTGGCCGTATAAACAAGGTTAACACTGTTACAAATATGCGCCACACTGTGAACCCACAGCAAACAAGAATGACAAACACATTTCGAGAGAACATCCGCACCGTAACACAACATAAACACAACCGGACAAATATCCAGGATCCCTTGCATCACTAACTCTTCCGGGACGCTACAATATACACCCCCGCTACCACCAAACCCCGCCCCAACTCAAACCCGCCGCCTAAAAAAGGCATTAAATTTGTGTTTTTATTTCATTTGATATGCCATTGATATTTTTAAATTATTAGGGTCCGCCAGGCCCATTGCAAAAGGACTCCTTTTGCAATGGGTCAAAGGACCCTTGTTGAAACTGTAACGTTTTATTATTATTATTATTCTTTATTCCGCACCTACGCGCTGTAATTTGACCCCCTTAACATGGTTCAAAACTCACCAAATTTGACACACAGGTCGGTATGGCAAACCTTCCCAACTTATTAAGCAACCAAACCCCAAAAATCAAAATTGCGCGCAAGCGCCTCCTAGGGAAAAAAAAACGGACTGCTTGTAACTTCCGTTAGGAATGTCGTAGAGACATGAAACAAAAACCTCTATGTAGGTCTGACTTAGACCTACATTTCCAATTAGAAACTTCTATAGCAAAAATCAACAGGAAGTTGGCAAAAACCCCTTCAAAACTAAATTTTCGCAAAAAAATCTGTTTTTTTCTCTTTGAGCTGAAATTTGACCTCCTTAAAATGCTTCAAAACTCACCAAACTTGGCACACACATCCGGACTGGCAACAATTGTGATCTAGTGAAAAAACCAAACCCCAAAACTCAAAATTGCGCTCTATCGCAATTTTTGAATAAAACACAGAAAAAACTGCTCCTAGGAAGAGAAAACAGATAAAACTGCGTGTAACTTCCGGTAGGAATGTCGGACAGACATGAAACAAAAACCTTAATGTAGGTCTCACTTAGACCTACATTTTAATAATTGACATCCTGCAGCAAAAATCAACAGGAAGTTAAAAATTACCCCTTCAAAATAAAAGTTTTGTAAAAACCCATCACCTTTTTTCAAACATTATGTCCTCTGAGTGCTTCAAACTCACACAGGACAGAGTTTGAACCTTTCTGATTAAAAGTTATTCACAGAGTTTTGATTACTACTACGGTTTTGATTTTACGCGCCTTCAAAGAACCCCTACGCAAAGTCTCCTAAAAAACGTAATTTTTGCTACTTTTAGCTGTAATTTGACCCCCTTAAAATGATTCAAAGTGCAAGTTAAAGCTCGACTATGCCAAGCAAAAGCTATTTATCAACAACATCCAGAAACGCCAATCTGTAATTTGACCCCCTTAACATGCTTCGAAACTCACCAAATTTCACACACACATCAGGACTGGCAAAAATTGCCATCTGATAAAAAAACCAAACCCCAAAAATTTTAATTGCTTTTCAGCGCCCCCTACATAAAAACCCAGACAAAACTGCTTGTAATTTCTGTTAAGAATTTCATACAGACATGAAACAAAATCCTCTATGTAGGTCAGGGCTTGGGTTGGGTGGCCAGCAGCCAAAGCGGACCCGACCAACGCTGCTTGCAGCTTTAATTATTATTTGAAACTGTCTTCGGGGCTTTTCTCCGGTCTCAAGTGCAATATTCAATGCAAAACTTGTTTGGGTCCCTATTAAAGGGTCAATTTGTTCAACCTCGGCCCGCGGCTTTGTTCAGTTTTAAATTTTGGCCCGCTCTGTATTTGAGTTTGACGCCCCTGGTTTAGAGTGACGTTGACCAGCGTAGTTGCACATCCACACTGCCCGGCTTCCGTGACATCAACAGACAAATTACCGGTTTTTCTTTAGTAGTTTTATTGCAGCCGGACATGATAACACCGCACGAGTGCTTAACAAGGCTTGAAATTAGGCATTCGTTCACAGCGGTCCACCACAGCCTGGATTTCTGAGATCTGGATGCTCCTGTACGTACCAGTGACGCTGGTCCACGTGGTCTCTCCGTCACTGTAGGTACGTTTGAGGCGCGCCGTGTATGGGATGTCCAAGCCGTACTTCTTTCCCCGCATGGTGATGGTGCACGAGTAGCCGGCTTGGACCGTGGTGTCCACAGAAAGAGAGTGGGTGGTGATTTCGGTATGAGTGGTGCCTTTGACCAACTTGTAGCTCACAGAAGCCCTAAACTGAATCTTTCCTTCAATGATAAAGGGTATTCCGGTTTGGATTGTGGTGCCGACTCCCGCCGAGAAGGAGAAGGCGGTGTCCCACTTGCTGGCTGTCGAGATGCTCTTTGACAGAGTGGACGTACGTTTGATGGGCTGGCAGTGGTAGTTGGAGACTGTGTCCTTGTGCAGGATCTCAGGGGGATACACCACGGGAGTGATGCCCTCTGTGTGGTACGTCATTTTCATCAGGTGCTCTTTCCTTACGTCTTTCTTCACTTCCAGGAACTGGTAGTCAGGGTACCAGTACTCAGTGCTTCCCCAGGCAAGGTAGAAAACCTTATCACTCACCTTCACTTTCCCCAAACCATACATGTTCTTGCCAACGTATATGTCTTCGTTTTGGCAGGTCTTAACAGAAAATGGGGTCACAAAACCTTTGGAGCCTTGCTTCCACTGTAAGATCTCGAAGTTGTCTTTGTTGACCAGCAGCTCGAACGGCGACTGGCTGTACCCGTACCCGTTTTTGGAGAAGACGCACGCGCTACCACTTTCGGGGTTGTAATAGCCCGCATTGCAGTCAACTTTGCAGATGTAGTCCACACGTTTAGCGTAGCTGTTGTAGATGGACACAGATCCTTCGAACACGGTCTCATATGTGGTCCTCCACTCTAGGTTGCTTTCGTCAAAATTGAAAGAATCGGAGTCGGCCGTTAGCCTCATCACTGGTGGAGGGAACCTTAGAGGCTTTGTAGCAGGCGGTACTTCAGGGTGATGGTTCTTCAGAGCTGGATTTAAAGAGGGAGCTGGGTGAGGGACACAAGAGAGACGTCAAGTCCACGCGCTTGATTTGATTGATTGATTGATTGATACTTTTATTAGTAGATTGCACAGTTCAGTACATATTCCGTACAATTGACCACTAAATGGTAACACCCGAATAATTTGTTTAAGTCGGGGTCCACGTTAATCAATTCATGGTTCTCCTCTCTGGTCAACAAAAGCACCTTGAGGATTCTAGCGGGAACTCTCATTCTGATCCGCCTCCGCTTGGGATGGTTTCCTGCTGGCTCCGCTGTGAACGGGACTCTTGCTGCTGTGTTGGATCCGCTTTGGACTGGACTCTCGCGACTGTGTTGGATCCATTGTGGATTGAACTTTCACAGTATCATGTTAGACCCGCTCGACATCCATTGCTTTCCTCCTCTCTAAGGTTCTCATAGTCATCATTGTCACCGACGTCCCACTGGGTCATCATTGTCACCGACGTCCCACTGGGTGTGAGTTTTCCTTGCCCTTATGTGGGCCTACCGAGGATGTCGTGGTGGTTTGTGCAGCCCTTTGAGACACTAGTGATTTAGGGCTATATAAGTAAACATTGATTGATTGATTGATTGATTCAACCCTTCTTCGATTACGCTTGCACCTCCTGGTACCCGAGCACCTCCAAAACCCTCAAATCTAGACTCCAAACATCCCAGAATAAGCTAGTCCGGTTACTTTTAGACCTCCACCCCAGATCACACCTCAATCCAACCCACTTCTCCAAAGTGGGCTGGCTCAGGGTGGAGGACAGAGTAAAACAACTTGCACTGAGCCTAGTCTATAAAATCAATCAATCAATCAATCAATGTTTATTTATATAGCCCCAAATCACAAATGTCTCAAAGGACTGCACAAATCATTACGACTACAACATCCTCGGAAGAACCCACAAAAGGGCAAGGAAAACTCACACCCAGTGGGCAGGGAGAATTCACATTCAGTGGGACGCCAGTGACAATGCTGACTATGAGAAACCTTGGAGAGGACCTCAGATGTGGGCAACCCCCCCCCCCCCCCCTCTAGGGGACCGAAAGCAATGGATGTCGAGCGGGTCTAACATGATACTGTGAAAGTTCAATCCATAGTGGCTCCAAGACAGCAGTGAGAGTCCCGTCCACAGGAAACCATCTCAAGCGGATCAGCAGCGTAGAGATGTCCCCAACCGATACAGGCGAGCGGTCCATCCTGGGTCCCGACGAGCGGTCCATCCTGGGTCTCGACTCTGGACAGTCAGTACTTCATCCATGGTCATCGGACCGGACCCCCTCCACAAGGGAGGGGGGGACATAGGAGAAAGAAAAGAAGCGGCAGATCAACTGGTCTAAAAAGGAGGTCTATTTAAAGGCTAGAGTATACAGATGAGTTTTAAGATGAGACTTAAATGCTTCTACTGAGGTAGCATCTCGAACTGTTACCGGGAGGGCATTCCAGAGTACTGGAGCCCGAACGGAAAACGCTCTATAGCCCGCAGACTTTTTTTGAGCTCTAGGAATCACTAATAAGCCGGAGTCTTTTGAACGCAGATTTCTTGCCGGGACATACAGTACAATACAATAAAATCCGCCACACCTCCTTGATACCGAAGTACATGTCAAATTACTTCCTTAACGTAAATGAGCGCCATAACCACAACACCAGGGGGAGCTCCACAAACCACGTTAAACCCAGATTCCGATCTAACAAAGGTCTTAACTCATTCTCTTTCTATGCCACATCAATGTGGAATGCACTCCCAACAGGTATAAAAGTAAGTGCATCTCTATATTCCTTCAAAACCGCTCGAAAACAACACCTCCAGGCAACTTCAACACTTTACTAATACCCTCCTCCATTCACATCCCATCTCCCCGGATTATCAACAACTCAAATCAATCAATCAATCAATGTTTATTTATATAGCCCCAAATCACAAATGTCTCAAAGGACTGCACAAATCATTACGACTACAACATCCTCGGAAGAACCCACAAAAGGGCAAGGAAAACTCACACCCAGTGGGCAGGGAGAATTCACATTCAGTGGGACGCCAGTGACAATGCTGACTATGAGAAACCTTGGAGAGGACCTCAGATGTGGGCAACCCCCCCCCCCCCCCCCCCCCCCCTCTAGGGGACCGAAAGCAATGGATGTCGAGCGGGTCTAACATGATACTGTGAAAGTTCAATCCATAGTGGCTCCAAGACAGCAGTGAGAGTCCCGTCCACAGGAAACCATCTCAAGCGGATCAGCAGCGTAGAGATGTCCCCAACCGATACAGGCGAGCGGTCCATCCTGGGTCCCGACGAGCGGTCCATCCTGGGTCTCGACTCTGGACAGTCAGTACTTCATCCATGGTCATCGGACCGGACCCCCTCCACAAGGGAGGGGGGGACATAGGAGAAAGAAAAGAAGCGGCAGATCAACTGGTCTAAAAAGGAGGTCTATTTAAAGGCTAGAGTATACAGATGAGTTTTAAGATGAGACTTAAATGCTTCTACTGTACTTCTAATGTATATACTTGTTCTTATCCTATCTGAACTCACTATGCTCTCTGCTGGCTGTACATATCCTACTAAATAAGACCTACACTGTTTCAATGTCCACATTTCTCTGTTGATGCAATTGTTGATGACTGAAGTTCTGATATCAACCAAAGCTCCTCATCCCACCCCCCGGATTGTAAATAATGTAAATAATTCAATGTACATACTATGATGATTAACTTGTGTGATGACTGTATTATGTTGATAGTATATATTTGTACCATGAATTGATTAACGTGGACCCCGACTTAAACAAGTTGAAAAACTTATTGGGGTGTTACCATTTAGTGGTCAATTGTACGGAATATGTACTGTACTGTGCAATCTACTAATAAAAGTATCAATCAATCAATCAATGCAAAAGGACAGCATACAGTGAGACACAGACAAAGCATGCAAAGTACCGACAGAAAATAAAGACACAAATCAGCAAAGTGACCACGAAGGACTCGTGTCCACCTACGGGAGTCGTTCCTCGGCGCTAGTTGAGCCAGCCACGTGGAAAACATGGACAGGGCACACTTGGAATACTTCCCCACAAACGTGCCTTGGAGTCGAACACAAAAAGACACATCGATCAGTCGTCCTGGTCTGGGAACCAGAGGACAAGTTGATGAAACGTTCTTCCAGAACAAAACCTGGTAAATCGGTGGAAGACGGGTCCTGGTCTTCGCAGTCCGGCTGTAGGGCCAAGGTCAGTGCCAGCAGCAGCAGCAGAACCGACGGCTTCATCCTGTTTGGGTCCCAAAACACACTCAGCGAGCGTTCAAACGGGTCTGTGATGGACTTTCTGTAGCGGTCAACAATGTGTACTCTTCTCTCCCCGCTCCGACTTTGACCTCCTCTTAAAACTTTGATCAAACAAACTGTTCTCTGACTTCTCTTCGCTTTCTCTCTGAAATAATGCAGTCCAACAATGTCATATTCTGCTGATTAGATCAAACTTAAGGCCTAAATCTGCGGCCCCACTTCATTTTAACGTGCCCTGCGAAAACCTGGAAAAAATGTGTGTTTTATATGTCAATATTGCTAATACTGCCATAAGGTGGCGACTTGTCCGGGGTGTACCCCTCCTTCCGCCCGATTGTAGCTGAGATAGGCGCCAGCGCCCCCCACAACCCCAAAAAGAAATAAGCGGTAGAAAATGGATGGATATTGCTAATAAGAATGCTAATACCCCGGACACATGCACACTTTGGAAAAAAAATGTTTATTCACCCATTAAATTAAAACATGCTAATAATAATGCTAATAACCATGCTAACTTTGCTAATAAAATGCTAATGATTAAAAATAAGTAGGGGCGTCCCTATCCTTTATTGATACCTGTCAATGAAATTATATGTGCTTGCATGTAAAACGCTTGATATCATGTGCGACACAGGCAGTCGTGCAGCGTGTTAATTTGTGTGTGATATCATATGCGATACAAGCAGTCCTGCTGCGTGTTTACTTGCGTGTGATATCATGTGCGATACAAGCAGTCGTGCAACTTGTGTGTTATATCATGTACAATACAAGCAGTCCTGCAGTGTGTTTAGTTGCGTGTGATATCATGTGCGGTACAAGCAGTCCTGCAGGGTGTGTACTTGCGTGTGATATCATGTGCGATACAAGCAGTCCTGCACCGTGTTTACTTGTGTGTGATATCATTTACAATACAAGCAGTCCTGCAGCGTGTTTACTTGCATGTGATATCATGTGCGCTACAAGCAGTCCTGCAGCGTGTTCACTTGCGTGTGTTATTATATGCGATACAAGCAGTCCTGCAGGGTTTTTACTTGCATGTAATATCATGTGCGATACAAGCAGTCCTGCAGCGTGTTTACTTGCGTGTGATATCTTGGGCAATACAAGCAGTCCTGTAGTGTGTTCACTTGCGTGTGATATCATGTGCGATACAAGCAGTCCTGCAGCGTATTTACTTACGACAACGAACAAGTAAAAAGAAAAAGGGATACAAGAAGAAGATGAAGACAACAACGAACGAGTAAAAAGAAAAAGGGATAGGAGAAGAAGAAGAAGAAGAAGAAGATGACAACGAACAAGTAAAAAGAAAAAGGGATAGAAGAAGAAGAAGAAAAAGAAGAAGACAACAACGAACAAGTAAAAAGAAAAGGGATAGAAGAATAAGAAGAAGAAAAAGAAGAAGAAGAAGAAGAAGAAGAAGAAGAAAAAGAAGACGACAACAAACAAGTAAAAAGAACAAGGGAAAGAAGAAGAAGAAGATGGAGAAGAAGAAGAAGAGGAAGAAGATGATGATTAAGATGAAGAACAAAGAAAAACAAGATGATTGAGATGAAGGAGAAGAAAAAGCAGAAGATGAAGATGAGCATGAATACCAAGAAGAAGAAGAAGGAGACAACAAAGACGACAATGAACAAGTAAAAAGAAAAAGGGTTAGAAGAAGAAGAAGAAGAAGATGGAGAAGAAGAAGAAGAAGAAGAGGAAGAAGATGATGATTAAGATGAAGAAAAAAGAAAAACAAGATGATTGAGATGAAGAAGAAGAAAAAGCAGAAGATGAAGATGAGCATAAATACCAAGAACAAGAAGAAGGAGACAACAAAGACGACAACGAACAAGTAAAAAGAAAAAGGGATAGAAGAAGAAGAATGGATGTCCGCTAACTTTTTGCAACTCAACGCCCAAAAAACGGAAATGCTGATTATCGGTCCTGCTAGACACCGAACTCTATTTAATAATACAACTCTAACATTTGACAACCAAACAATCAAACAAGGCGACACGGTAAAGAATCTGGGTATTATCTTCGACCCAACTCTCTCCTTTGAGGCACACATTAAAAGCGTTACTAAAACGGCCTTCTTTCATCTCCGTAATATCGCTAAAATTCGCTCCATTCTGTCCACTAAAGACGCTGAGATCATTATCCATGCGTTTGTTACGTCTCGTCTCGATTACTGTAACGTATTATTTTCGGGTCTCCCCATGTCTAGCAGTAAAAGATTACAGTTGGTACAAAATGCGGCTGCTAGACATTTGACAAGAACAAGAAAGTTTGATCACATTACGCCTGTACTGGCTCACCTGCACTGGCTTCCTGTGCACTTAAGATGTGACTTTAAGGTTTTACTACTTACGTATAAAATACTACACGGTCTAGCTCCATCCTATCTTGCCGATAGTATTGTACCATATGTCCCGGCAAGAAATCTGCGTTCAAAGGACTCCGGCTTATTAGTGATACCCAAGGCCCAAAAAAAGTCTGCGGGCTATAGAGCGTTTTCCGTTCGGGCTCCAGTACTCTGGAATGCCCTCCCGGTAACAGTTCGCGATGCCACCTCAGTAGAAGCATTTAAGTCTCACCTTAAAACTCATTTGTATACTCTAGCCTTTAAATAGACTCCCTTTTTAGACCAGTTGATCTGCCGTTTCTTTTCTTTTTCTTCTATGTCCCACTCTCCCTTGTGGAGGGGGTCCGGTCCAATCCGGTGGCCATGTACTGCTCGCCTGTGTATCGGCTGGGGACATCTCTGCGCTGCTGATCTGCCTCCGCTTGGGATGGTTTCCTGCTGGCTCCGCTGTGAACGGGACTCTCGCTGCTGTGTTGGATCCATTGTGGATTGAACTTTCACAGTATCATGTTACACCCGCTCGACATCCATTGCTTTCCTCCTCTCTAAGGTTCTCATAGTCATCATTGTCACCGATGTCCCACTGGGTGTGAGTTTTCCTTGCCCTTATGTGGGCCTACCGAGGATGTCGTGGTGGTCTGTGCAGCCCTTTGAGACACTAGTGATTTAGGGCTATATAAGTAAACATTGATTGATTGATTGAAAAAGAAGAAGAAGATGAAGAAGAAGAAGAAGACTACAATTAACAAGTAAAAAGAAAAAGGGATAAAAGAAGAACAAGAAAACAACCACAAACAAGTAAAAAGAAAAAGGGATAGAAGAAGGAGAAGAAGAAGTTGACAATGAACAAGTAAAAAGAAAAAGGGATGGAAGAAGAAGAAGAAAAGGAAGAAAATGAAGAAGACAACAACAAACAAGTAAAAAGAAAAAGGGATAGAAGAAGAAGAGGAAGAAGAAGAAGAAGATGAAGAAGAAGAAGAAGAAGAAGAAGACAACAAACAAGTAAAAAGAAAAAGGGATGGAAGTAGAAGAAAAGGAAGAAAAAGAAGAAGACAACAAACAAGTAAAAGAAAAAGGGATAGAAGAAGAAGAAGAAGAAGAAGAAGAAGAAGAAGAAGAGGAAGAAGAAGAAGACGACAACGAACAAGTAAAAAGAACAAGGGAAAGAAGAAGAAGAAGAAGAAGAAGAAGAAGAAGAAGAAGAAGAAGAAGACAGTCCTGCAGCGTGTTTACTTGTGTGCAGAGGTGGGTAGAGTAGCCAGAAATTGTACTCAAGTAAGAGTACTGTTACTTTAGAGATTTATTACTCAAGTAAAAGTAAGGATTAGTCATCCAAATATTTACTTGAGTAAAAGTAAAAAGTCTGTTGTGAAAAAACTACTCAAGTACTGAGTAACTGATGAGTAACCTGTTTGTTTAATGATTACGGCAACAAATAATAAACAAAACATAAAAAATAGCAACGAGCAAATTCAGAGCCAGGAATATCTCTTAAGCAACAAAAACAATAATATATATTGAATAATAATACATTAAAATAAAATAAAAATTGAGGTAAATTGAGCCACAATAACTTAACAGCACCATAGGCTCAGTAGGCATTTATTGATTGATTGATTGATTGATTGAAACTTGTATTATTAGATTGCACAGTACAGTACATATTCCATACAATTGACCACTAAATGGTAACACCCCAATAAGTTTTTCAACGTTAATCAATTACTTAATAAATGACCAAGTCGAGGTGATCTACCTCATATATACATACACACACATATCATATATATATAAATATATATATATATATACAGTATATAATTTATATTTATTTATTTTGCCGTTTTTGTTGACATGTTAAAGGTGTTTTAATGAATATACATGCATGTTTAACATATATATTCCTATCTTTCATGAAGACAAGAATATAAGTTGGTGTATTACCTGATTCTGATGACTTGCATTGATTGGAATCAGACAGTATAGTGCTGATAATGTCCACGTTTTCAAATGGAGGAGAAAAAAAGTTCCTCCTTCCTGTCTAATACCACATGAAAGTCGTTGGTTTTTGGCATCTTATTTGTCCAGCTTCCATATTCGTTTTTATACACTTTACAAGAAATACATTGGCGGCAAACTCCGTCGCTTGCTAGCTTGTTTGCTCTGGCTTTCGGAGACTCTTATTTTGTTAACGCAGCACATTTATTGTGAAGACAGGAACTGTGCGATCAGTCTTTAGGTTTTTGACGGGAAGTACGGTTGAAATAAAAAGTGGCTTTCTTCCTTTACACTTTTGGTTGATTGAAACTTGTATTAGTAGAGTTCACAGTACAGTACATATTCCATACAATTGACCACTAAATGTTAACACCCCAATAAGTTTTTCAACGTTAATCAATTACTTAATAATTGACCAAGTTGAGGTGATCTACCTCATATATACATACACACACATATCATATATATATATATATATATATATATATACAGTATATAATTTATATTTATTTATTTTGCCGTTTTTGTTGACATGTTAAAAGTGTTTTAATGAATATACATGCATGTTTAACATATAGATTCCTATCTTTAATGAAGACAAGAATATAAGTTGGTGTATTACCTGATTCTGATGACTTGCATTGATTGGAATCAGACAGCATAGTGCTGATAATGTCCACGTTTTCAAATGGAGGAAAATAAAAGTCCTCCTTTCTGTCTAATACCACATGAAAGTCGTTGGTTTTTGGCATCTTATTTGTCCAGCTTCCATATTCGTTTTTATACACTTTACAAGAAATACATAGGCGGCGAACTCCGTCGCTTGCTCGCTTGTTTGCGCTGGCTTTCGGAGACTCTTATTTTGTTAGCGCAGCACATTTATTGTGAAGACAGGAACTGTGCGATCAGTCTTTAGGTTTTTGACGGGAAGTACGGTTGAAATAAAAAAAGTGTCTTTTTTTCCTTTACACTTTTGATTGATTGAAACTTGATTGAAAGTCGGGTTTCACGTGTGACAGTCATGTGACCGCCTGGCTCTTTTTGATTGGTCCAACGTCACCAGTGACTGCATGTGATTGGTGAAACGCAGGCAATGCGTAAATCCTACTTTGAAAAAACCGAAACAAACATTAATAGATCGATAAAAAAAAAAAAGTAGCGAGCGGAATGTAGATAAATGGAGCGGAGTAAAAGTAGCGTTTCTTCTCTATAAATATACTCAAGTAAAAGTAAAAGTACGTTGCATAAAAACTACTCTAAGAAGTACAATTTATCCCAAAAGTTACTCAAGTAGATGTAACGGAGTAAATGTAGCGCGTTACTACCCACCTCTGGTTGCGTGTGACATCATGTGCGATACAAGCAGTGTGAGGGTCAAAGTAATATCAACGACCACACCAAGCGCTGATGATCATCTCGGGAAGTTTCTATAACCAATCAATCAATCAATGTTTATTTATATAGCCCCAAATCACAAATGTCTCAAAGGACTGCACAAATCATTACGACTACAACATCCTCGGAAGAACCCACAAAAGGGCAAGGAAAACCCACACCCAGTGGGCAGGGAGAATTCACATTCAGTGGGACGCCAGCGACAATGCTGACTATGAGAAACCTTGGAGAGGACCTCAGATGTGGGCAACCCCCCCCCTCTAGGGGACCGAAAGCAATGGATGTCGAGCGGGTCTAACATGATACTGTGAAAGTTCAATCCATAGTGGCTCCAAGACAGCAGTGAGAGTCCCGTCCACAGGAAACCATCTCAAGCGGATCAGCAGCGTAGAGATGTCCCCAACCGATACAGGCGGTTGGGGTGAGGTGGTGAACATCTTGTGGCTCGCAGAGCGGCACTTGACCTGCACCACGGAGGCGGTGACTCACCCTCTTTATATTCCGACATTCCCTGCCAGGCGAGCGCACGGGCGCAGCCGCCTGTCGTATCCGAGGAGCGAGGCCCGCTGCCGCCGTCCATGAAAAATGCAGCAGCTTCTGCACGGTGAGCTTCACGTCACCTGGCAGCTCACGCAGGATCCACCACAGCTCACCTGACGCTAACACGGCCTCGGAGCACGAAGGGGAGGCATCCCGCTCCCCAGTGCATCCGGGAAAGTCCTCACTTCTCCCGAATTTTGCTGTGTTACAGCCTTTTGTCCTCAAAATGCCGCACACAATAACCCATAATGACAATGTGGGAAAGCATGTTTTTTTGTTTTTTTTCCCAATTCCCCTTCCCCCACGCTTGTTACTGTGTCCGCGCCCATGCTGATGTCCTGAACAATATGCTAACAGAAGCCGCTGAATATTCATGAGCTCATTAGCATAGGATTAGCATGACACAAGACGTCTTTGGACCAAAGGCACCGCTAAACTTCCTGCCAAGATGACTCAGTGGACGCTCTCATTCCGCATCTCCCGTCAATTTTGACCCCGTTTTTTTTTTCCGTCCCCGTTCTGACGCGTGACCCCGATGTCGTCGCCAACACCCGACCTCCAGCTCCTCCGCCCGGTGAGGAGAAGGTTCCGGAGAGCGTGTCGGAGGAGCGTCAGGTGCTGTTAAAAGCCTCCTCATGCGGGGATGCTCTTCATGCGCTCCACTGGAGACGAGCCGGAATATTCTTTGAAAAAGCCTTTTTGAAAAAGTGGGGTCAGAGCGTTGGAGAGGACCCAGCCTTCAAATGGAGATCTTTCATTATTCACCAGCCTGTTCTCCGCAGCCCACAAGCTCTCCGTCGCTACGCCGGAGCGTCGGCATCAGGACGCCACACCCCAAGAACTGTTCTTTCAAACTGTCATCCTAATCATCTGTGATATCACAACACATGACAAAGGGTTTTGTTTTTTACACGACGCTGCACACTCCTTCGCAGCAGGGGGCGATACGCTTTTAGACTGGGACAGAAGAAGGGGAAGAAGATCAAGGAAAACAAGAGGAATAACAAGAACAAGAGGAAGAACCGGTCGAGAAACACGACGAAGGAGAAGAACAGAAGGAAGAACCAAAGGGAGAATGAAGAAAACAAAAGAGGAGACAAACAAGTAAAATAGTAACTAGAACAAGAGGAAAAACAAAAAGCAGAAGAGGACAAAGAAGAACAAAAAAAACAAGAACAGGAAGAAGAACAAGAGAAATAACAGGGAGAAGAATAAGATATAGAAGTAGAAATAGTAGAAGAATAAGAAGAAAAAGAAAAAGAAGAAGCAGTAGAATAAGAAAAAGCAGAAGTCTAAGAAACAGAAGATGTAGACGAAAAAGAAGAAGAAGAAAAAGAAAAAGAAGCAGAAGACAAAGAAGAAGAAGAATCAGCAGAAAAAGAAACAGAAGCAGAAGAATACGTAGACGAAAAAGAAGAAGAAGCAGAAAAAGAAGAAGACAAGAAGAAGAAGAAGCAGAAGATGATGACTAAGATGAAGAAATAAAGAAAAACAGGATGGTTTAGATGAAGAAGAAGGAAAAGCAAAAGAAGTTGAAGATGAGCATAAATACAAAGAGGAAGAAGAAGACGACAACGAACAATTAAAAAGAACAAGGGAAAGAAGAAGAAGAAGAAGGAAAGAGAAAAAAACAAGAAGAATAAAAAGAAGAAGAAAAACTAGAAAAAGAAGAAAAAGAAGAAGAAGAAGAAGACGATGGTTAAGATTAAGAAAAAAAGAAAAACAAGATGGTTAAGATGAAGAAGAAGAAAAAGCAAAATAAGAAGTTGAAGATGAGCATAAATACCAAGAAGAAGAAGAAAAAGAAGATGAAGAAAAATACTATTGATAATAATAATAATAATATTACGAAGAAGAAGACAAAAGATGATGAAGAAGAAGATGATTAAGATGAAGGAGAAAAAAAGAAAAAACAGATGGTTGAGATGAAGAAGAAGAAAAAGCAAAAGAAGAAGATGAAGATGAACATAAATACCAAGAAGAAGAAGAAGATGAAGAAAAATAATATTAATAATAATAATATTAAGAAGAAGAAGAAAAAGATGGAAAGATGAAGAAGACGAAAATTATTAAGCAAAGCAGAAGATGAAGACGAGCATAAATATCAAGAAGAAGAAGAAGAAGAAGAAGAGGAAGAAGAAGACAAGGAAGACAACAATGAACAAGTAAAAAAAACAAGAGAAAGAAGAAGACGAAGAAGAAGAAGAAGATGGCAATGGTTAAGATGAAGAAAAAAGAAAAACAATATGGTTAAGATGAAGAAGAAGAAAAAGCAAAAGCAGAAGATCAAGATTGCCATAAATACTAAGAAGAAGAAGAAGAACAAGAAGAAAACAATGAAGACGACAATGAACAAGTAAAAAAAAACAAGGGAAAGAAGAAGAAGAAGAAGATTATGATTAAGATGAAGAAAAAAGACAAACCAGATGGTTGAGATGATGAAGAAGAAAAAGCAGAAGACGAAGATGAGCATAAATACCAAGAAGAATAATAAGAAGGAGACAACGAAGACCACAACGAACAAGTAAAAAGAAAAAGGGATAGAAGAAGAAAAAGACGACAACGAACAAGTAAAAAGAAAAAGGGATAGAAGAAGAAGACGACAGCAAACAAGTAAAATGAAAAATGGATAGAAGAAGAAGAAGAAAAAGAAGAAGAAGAAGAAGATGAAGAAGAAGAAGAAGACGACGACAATAAACAAGTAAAAACACAAGGGAAAGAAGAAGAAGATGATGATTAAGATGAAGAAAAAAGAAAAACAAGATGATTGAGATGAAGAAGAAGAAAAAGCAGAAGATGAAGATGAGCATAAATGCCAAGAAGAAGAAGAAGGAGACAAGAAAGACGACAACGAACAAGTAAAAAGAAAAGGGATAGAAGAAGAATAAGACGACAACGAACAAGTAAAAAGAAAAAGGGATAGAAGAAGAAGACAGCGAACAAGTAAAATGAAAAAGGGATAGAAGAAGAAGAAGAAAAAGAAGAAGATGAAGAAGAAGAAGAAGAAGACGACAATGAACAAGTAAAAAAACAAGGGAAAGAAGAAGAAGATGATGACTAAGATGAAGAAAAAAGAAAAACAAGATGATTGAGATGAAGAAGAAGAAAAAGCAGAAGATGAAGATGAGCATAAATACCAAGAAGAAGAAGAAGGAGACAAGAAAGACGACAACGAACAAGTAAAAAGAAAAGGGATAGAAGAAGAATAAGACGACAACGAACAAGTACAAAGAAAAAGGGATAGAAGAAGAAGAAGAAGAACAAGACAACAATGAAAAAGTAAAAAGAAGAAGGGATAGAAGAAGAAGAAGAAGAAAACGACAACAAACAAGTAAAAAGAAAAAGGGATAGAAGAAGAAGAAGAAAAAAAAGAAGACAACGCACAAGTAAAAAGAAAAAGGGATAGAAGAAGAAGACGGCAACGAACAAGTAAAAAGAAAAAGGATAGAAGAAGAAGAAGAAAAAGAAGAAGACAACAACAAACAAGTAAAAGAAAAAGGGATAGAAGAAGAAGAAGAAGACAACGAACAAGTAAAAAGAACAAGGGAAAGAAGATGAAGAAGAAGAAGACAAATACAACAACAAAAATGTAAAATGAACAAGGGAGTTAAGAAGAAGAAAAAGAAGTAGAAGATGCTGAAGAAGCAGAAGATGAAGGAAAACATCTTCTACTTAATAAAAAGTAAAAGGAGAAGAAGATGGTCAATATGAAGAAGAAGCAAAACCAAAAGAAGAAGATGAACATGAACACAAATACTAAAAAGAAGGTGTAGAAGAAGAAAAACAAGAGGAAAGTCAATAAGAAGAACAAGAAGATGAAGAAGAACTATCAGAGTAAGACCAAAAAGAAGAAGAAGAACCAGAATGAGAACAAAACCTAAAATATCAGAATAAGACCAAGAAGAAGAACAAGACAAAGAACAAGAGGTAGAACAAGAACACAAACAAGAGGAAGAACAAGTAGAAGAACACAAAAAGAACAAGAGGAAAAACAAGTAGAAGAAAAGTAAAAATACCAACAATAAGAAAAGAAATAAAAACAAGAAGAAATCGAGAACAAAAAAACTGGAAAAAAAATGGTTTGTCTGCCACAGTAAATATTACTTTAGTTCCATGTATACTCCATGTTAGTAGTACGTCTTACTTGTATTAGGTAGTACCTCTTACTTGTAGCAGGTAGTACGTCTTACTTGTATTAAGTAGTATGTCTTGCTTGTATTAAATAGTATGTCTTACTTGTATTAGGTAGTACGTCGTATTTGTATGAGGTAGTACCTCTTACTTATATTAAGTAGTATGTCTTACTTGTATTAGGTAGTACATCTTCCTTGTATGAAGTAGTACCTCTTACTTGTATTAGGTAGTACGTCTTACTCGTATTAGGTAGTACGTCTTGCTTGTATTAAATAGCATGTCTTACTTGTATGAGGTAGTACATCTTATTGGTATGACGTAGTACCCCTTACTTATATTAAGTAGTATGTCTTACTTGTATTAGGTAGTATCTCTTACTTATATTAAGTAGTACGTATTACTTGTATTAGGTAGTATGTCTTACTTGTATTAGGTCGTATGTCTTGTATTAAGTAGTATGTTTTACGTTTATTAGGTAGTATGTCTTACTTGTATTAGGTCGTATGTCTTGTATTAAGTAGTATGTTTTACGTTTATTAGGTAGTATGTCTTACTTGTATTAAGTAGTACCTCTTACCTTTTTTATGCATTAGGTAGTACGTCTTACTTGTATTAAGTAGTACGTCTTACTTGTATTGGGTAGTACGTCTTACTTGTATGAGGTAGTACCTCTTGTAATAAATAGTATGTATAGTAGTATCTCTTACTTGTATTAAGTAGTACGTATTATTTGTATTAGGTAGTACGTCTTACTTTTATTAGGTAGTACGTCTTACTTGTAGTAGGTAATATGTCTAATTTGTCTTAGGCTGTACATCTTACGTGTATTAGGTAGTATGTCTTACTTGTATTAGGTACTATGTTCTACTTGTATTAAGTTGTACGCCTTACTTGTATGAGGTAGTAGATCTTACTTGTAATAGGTAGTATGTCTTATTTGTATTAGGTAGTACATCTTACTTGTATTAAGTAGTATGTCTTACCTGTAGTAGGCAGTACATCTTACTTGTATTAGGTAGTATGTCTTACTTGTTTTAGGTAGTACATCTTGTATTAGGTAGTATGTCTTACTTTTATTAGCTGGTACATCTTACTTGTAGTAGGTAGTACCTCTTTTAATAAATAGTATGTCTTACTTGTATTAGGTAGTATGTCTTACTTGTATTAGGTAGTATCTCTTACTCGTATTAAGTAGTACGTATTACTTGTATAAGGTAGTATGTCTTGTATTAAGTAGTATGTTTTACATTTATTAGGTAGTACGTCTTACTTGTATTAGGTAGTACCTCTTACCTTTTTCATGTATTAGGTAGTACGTCTTACTTGTATTAAGTAGTACATCTTACTTGTATTGGGTAGTACATCTTACTTGTATGAGGTAGTACCTCTTGTAATAAATAGTATGTCTTACTTGTATTAGGTAGTATCTCTTACTTGTAATAAGTAGTACGTATTACTTGTATTAGGTAGTATGTCTTAGTTTTATTAGGTAGTACGTCTTACTTGTAGCAGGTAATATGTCTAATTTGTCTTAGGCAGTACATCTTACGTGTATTAGGTAGTACGTCTTACTTGTATTAGGTAGTATGTTCTACTTGTATTAAGTTGTACGCCTTACTTGTATGAGGTAGTACATCTTACTTGTAATAGGTAGTATGTCTTATTTGTATTAGGTAGTACATCTTACTTGTATTAAGTAGTATGTCTTACCTGTAGTAGGCAGTACATCTTACTTGTTTTAGGTAGTACGTCTTTTATTAGGTAGTATGTCTTACTTGTATGAGGTAGTACATCTTACTTGTAATAGGTAGTATGTCTTTTTTGTATGAGGTAGTACATCTTACTTGTAATAGGTAGTATGTCTTATTTGTATTAGGTAGTACATCTTACTTGTACTAGGTAGTAAGTCTTACTTGTAGTAGGCAGTACATCGTACTTGTTTTAGGTAGTACGTCTTGTATTAGGTAGTATGTCTTACTTGTAGTAGGCAGTACATCTTACTTGTTTTAGGTAGTACGTCTTGTATTAGGTAGTATGTCTTACTTGTTTTAGGTAGTACGTCTTGTATTAGGTAGTACGTCTTACTTGTTTTAGGTAGTACGTCTTGTATTAGGTAGTATGTCTTACTTTTATTAGCTGGTACATCTTACTTGTAGTAGGTAGTACCTCTTTTATTAAATAGTATGTCTTACTTGTATTAGGTAGTATGTCTTACTTGTATTAGGTAGTATCTCTTACTCGTATTAAGTAGTACGTATTACTTGTATTAGGTAGTATGTCTTGTATTAAGTAGTATGTTTCACGTTTATTAGGTAGTACGTCTTACTTGTATTAAGTAGTACATCTTACTTGTATTGGGTAGTACATCTTACTTGTATGAGGTAGTACCTCTTGTAATAAATAGTATGTCTTACTTGTATTAGGTAGTATCTCTTACTCGTATTAAGTAGTACGTATTACTTGTATTAGGTAGTATGTCTTGTATTAAGTAGTATGTTTCACATTTATTAGGTAGTACGTCTTACTTGTATTAGGTAGTACCTCTTACCTTTTTCATGTATTAGGTAGTACGTCTTACTTGTATTAAGTAGTACATCTTACTTGTATTGGGTAGTACATCTTACTTGTATGAGGTAGTACCTCTTGTAATAAATAGTATGTCTTACTTGTATTAGGTAGTATCTCTTACTCGTATTAAGTAGTACGTATTACTTGTATTAGGTAGTATGTCTTGTATTAGGTAGTATGTTTTACATTTATTAGGTAGTACGTCTTACTTGTATTAGGTAGTACCTCTTGCCTTTTTCATGTATTAGGTAGTACGTCTTACTTGTATTAAGTAGTACGTCTTATTTGTATTGGGTAGTACGTCTTACTTGTATGAGGTAGTACCTCTCGTAATAAATAGTATGTCTTACTTGTATTAGGTAGTATCTCTTACTTGTATTAAGTAGTACGTATTACTTGTATTAGGTAGTATGTCTTACTTTTATTAGGTAGTACGTCTTACTTGTATTAGGTAGTATGTTCTACTTGTATTAAGTTGTATGTCTTACTTGTAGTAGGTAGTACATCTTACTTGTTTTAGGTAGTATGTCTGCAAGAAGATTTGGCAATATCAAGATACACACACACACACACACACACACACACACACACACACACACACACACACACACACACACACACACACACACACACACACGCGGGAAAGCAGTGGATTCTGAGGTTGTGTTGAGTGTACACGCCTCAATAAACAACACACAAGTTGTGTGGTAGAACATGCGATGGAACATTCCGTCTGCCTGCTCTGAGGCCACGTTCCGACCGCCGAGGGCTTGTCACCGCCGTGTCGGAGGTACCGACACTGGAGGAGGCGCAACCGGAGCGGAACAAATTGTAGTCGACAAAGATCCTCGTCGACAACAAAACGTTGTCGCAACACGTTCCTCCGCCTCGTTTAACAATGTCTCTCTGAGCCACCATGACACCTTCATGTCGTGGAACACAGAGGTAAACACGTTGGCTTGTTCTGTTCCCTTCAGTCTGGGATTAGAACCCTTAGAACCCACTGTGCCATCGACATGAGGTCAACCTTTGATCTGAAGCAGGGTCACCTTTAAAACCCGTCTTTAAACCACTCCTTCTGGTCTGGGTAAGACCCATGTGTCAACTCTACAACCAACCTGTACAACCTACATTTTGGTTAGGGTTAGAACCCAGGGGGCCACTGGCTGTAGAGCCCCAATGGGGTCAACCCTCAAACTTAAGTTTGGGCAACTCTAGCCCCCAGCAGAAGAACCCCCCTTTTTTGAAGGGTTACAACACAGATTATTAATAGCTGTATATATATAGATGTTGCCAGTTTTTAACTGCTCTACAACCTACATTTTTGCCAAGGTTTGAACTTAGAGTCAACTCTAGAACCCAACTCCAAAACCTATATTTTTTAGTTGACGCTTTCTGTAAACTCTCAAGCCCAGCTCTGCAACTTACATTTTAGTTTGAGTTGAAACTTTGGTAAATCTCAGGAACCCCACTCGACAACCAACATTTTGGTTCGTGTTGAACTATTGGGTAAACTATAATCTATTTCCTACATTTGAGTTTCAATTAAAACTTTGGGTAAACTCTAGAATCCAACGCTAACAAGCTACAGTTTAGTTAGAGTTGACAGTTTGTTTAAACTCCAGAACCCAATTCTACAACCATTTGAGTTGACAGTTTGTTTAAACTCCAGAACCCAATTCCAAAACCATTTTGGTTAAAGTTGAAATTCTGATAAACTCTAGAACACAACTCTACAACCTACATTTTGGTAAGTGTTGAGACTTTGTCGAAACTCTAGAACCCAACTGTACAACCAAAATGTTGGTTAAAGGAGGAAACTTTGTCCATTGGCTAGAACCCAACCGTACAACCGACATTTTGGTTACAGTTGAAACCTTTAACACAATTCTACAACTGACATTTTAGTTAAGAGTTAAAACTTTGGATAGACTCTAGGACCCAACTCTACATTATATATTTTGATTAGAGTTGAAATTGGATAGACTTTAGAACCCTATTCTACAACCAACATTTTGGTTAAAATTGAAACTCTAATAAACTCTAAAACCAAACTCCACAATCTACATTTTGGTAAGTGTTGAGACTTTGTTGAAACTCTAGAACCCAACTGTACAACCGACATTTTGGTTACAGTTGAAACCTTGAACACAAATCTACAACTTACATTTTAGTTAAGAGGTAAAACTTTGGATACACTCTAGAACCCAACTCTACAGTATATATTTTGATAAGAGTTGAAACTTTGGTTATACTTTACAACCCAACCAACTCTGCAACTTAGATTTTAGTTTGAGTTGAAACTTTGGTAAAACTCAGGAACCCCACTCGACAACCAACATTTTGGTTCGTGTTGAACTATTGGGTAAACTCTAATCTATTCCCTACATTTGAGTTTCAGTTAAAACTTTGGGTAAACTCTAGAATCCAACGCTACAAGCTCCATTTTAATTAGAGTTGACAGTTTGTTTAAACCCTAGAACCCAACTCTACAACCATTTGAGTTGACAGTTTGTTTAAACTCCAGAACCCAATTCCAAAACCATTTTGGTTAAAGTTGAAATTCTGATAAACTCTAGAACACAACTCAACAATCTACATTTTAGTTGAGTTAAAACTTTGGATAAACTCTAGAACCCAACTGTACAACCCAAATGTTGGTGAAAGGAGAAAACTTTGTCCAAAAGCTAGAACCCAACCGTTCAACCGACATTTTGGTTACAGTTGAAACCTTGAACACAAATCTACAACTTACATTTTAGTTAAGAGTTAAAACTTTGGATAGACTCTAGAACCCAACTCTACATTATATATTTTGATTAGAGTTGAAATTGGATAGACTTTAGAACCCTATTCTACAACCAACATTTTGGTTGAAATTTCAACTCTGATAAACTCCATAACTAAACTCTACAACCTACATTTTGGTAAGTGTTGAGACTTTGTTTAAACTCTAGAAACAAACTGTACAACCAAAATGTTGGTGAAAGGAGAAAACTTTGTCCAAAAGCTAGAACCCAACCGTTCAACCAACATTTTGGTTACAGTTGAAACCTTGAACACAAATCTACAACTTACATTTTATTTAAGAGGTTAAACTTTGGATACACTCTAGAACCCAACTCTACATTATATATTTTGATTAGAGTTGAAATTGGATAGACTTTAGAACCCTATTCTACAACCAACATTTTGGTTAAAATTGAAACTCTAATAAACTCTAGAACCAAACTCTACAATCTACATTTTGGTAAGTGTTGAGACTTTGTTGAAACTCTAGAACCCAACTGTACAACCGACATTTTGGTTACAGTTGAAACCTTGAACACAAATCTACAACTTACATTTTAGTTAAGAGGTTAAACTTTGGATACACTCTAGAACCCAACTCTACATTATATATTTTGATTAGAGTTGAAATTGGATAGACTTTAGAACCCTATTCTACAACCAACATTTTGGTTAAAATTGAAACTCTAATAAAATCTAGAACCAAACTCTACAATCTACATTTTGGTAAGTGTTGAGACTTTGTTGAAACTCTAGAACCCAACTGTACCACCAACATTTTGGTAAGTGTTGAAAACGTGGGTAAACTCCTGAACTCAATTCTAGAACATACATTTTGGTTATAGTTGAAACCCTGGGTAAACTCTAAAACCCAACTCAACAATCTACATTTTAGTTGAGTTAAAACTTTGGATAAACTCTAGAACCCAACTGTACAACCAAAATGTTGGTGAAAGGAGAAAACTTTGTCCAAAAGCTAGAACCGACATTTTGGTTACAGTTGAAACCTTTAACACAACTCTACAACATACATTTTAGTTAAGAGTTAAAACTTTGGATAGACTCTAGAACCCAACTCAATATATCATATATTTTGATTAGAGTTGAAATCAGATAGACTTTAGAACCCTACAACCAACATTTTGGTTCAAATTGAAAATCTGATAAAGTCTAGAACCAAACCCTACAACCTACATTTTGGTAAGTGTTGAGACTTTGTTGAAACTCTAGAAACAAACTGTGCAACCGACATTTTGGTTACAGTTGAAACCTTGAACACAAATCTACAACTTACATTTTAGTTAAGAGGTAAAACTTTGGATACACTCTAGAACCCAACTCTACAGTATATATTTTGATAAGAGTTGAAACTTTGGTTATACTTTACAACCCAACCAACTCTGCAACTTACATTTTAGTTTGAGTTGAAACTTTGGTAAAACTCAGGAACCCCACTCGACAACCAACATTTTGGTTCGTGTTGAACTATTGGGTAAACTCTAATCTATTCCCTACATTTGAGTTTATGTTAAAACTTTGGGTAAACTCTAGAATCCAACGCTACAAGCTCCATTTTAGTTAGAGTTGACAGTTTGTTTAAACCCTAGAACCCAACTCTACAACCATTTGAGTTGACAGTTTGTTTAAACTCCAGAACCCAATTCCAAAACCATTTTGGTTAAAGTTGAAATTCTTATAAACTCTAGAACACAACTCTACAACCTACATTTTGGTAAGTGTTGAGACTTTGTCGAAACTCTAGAACCCAACTGTACAACCAAAATGTTGGTGAAAGGAGGAAACTTTGTCCAAAAGCTAGAACCCAACCGTACAACCGACATTTTGGTTAAGCGTTAAAACTTTGGATAGACTCTAGAACCCAACTCTACATTATATATTTTGATTAGAGTTGAAATTGGATAGACTTTAGAACCCTATTCTACAACCAACATTTCGGTTAAAATTTAAACTGATAAACTCCAGAACTAAACTCTACAACCTACATTTTGGTAAGTGTTGAGACTTTATTGAAACTCTAGAACCCAACTGTACAACCGACATTTTGGTTACAGTTGAAACCTTTAACACAACTCTACAACTTATATTTTAGTTAAGAGTTAAAACTTTGGATACACTCAAGAACCCAACTCTACATTATATATTTTGACAAGAGTTGAAACTTTGGATATACTTTAGAACCCAACTCTGCAACTTACATTTTAGTTTGAGTTGAAACTTTGGTAAAACTCAGGAACCTCACTTGACAACCAACATTTTGGTTCGTGTTGAACTATTGGGTAAACTCTAATCTATTCCCTACATTTGAGTTTCAGTTAAAACTTTGGGTAAACTCTAGAATCCAACGCTACAAGCTACATTCTAGTTAGAGTTGACGGTTTGTTTAAACTCTAGAACCCAACTCTACAACCATTTGAGTTGACAGTTTGTTTAAACTCCAGAACCCAATTCTACAACCATTTTGGTTAAAGTTGAAATTCTGATCAACTCTAAAACACAACTCTACAACCTACATTTTGGTAAGTGTTGAGACTTTGTTTAAACTCTAGAACCCAACTGTACAACCGACATTTTGGTTACAGTTGGAACCTTGAATACAACTCTACAACTTACATTTTAGTTAAGAGTTAAAACTTTGGATACACTCTAGAACCCAACTCTACATTATATATTTTGAATAGAGTTGAAACTGGATAAACTTTAGAACCCATTTCTGTAACCTACATTTGAGTTATAGTTGATACTTCGGGGGAAAGTCTAAAAAAACCAACTGTACCTCCAACATTTTGGTAAGAGGTGAAAATGTGAGTAAACTCCTGAACTCAATTCTAGAACATACATTTTGGTTAGAATTAAAACCTTGGGTAAACTCTAGAACCCAACTCGACAACCTAGATTTTAGTTCAGAGTTAAAACTTTGGATAAACTCTAGAACCCAACCCTACATTTAAATTTTGATTAGAGTTGAAACCTCGGGTAAACTCTAGAACCCTTCTCTGCAACCTACATTTGAGTTATAGTTGAAACTTTGGGGAAAGTTTTAAAACCTAACTGAACCACCAACATTTTGGTAAGAGTTGAAAATGTGGGTAAACTCCTGAACTCAATTCTAGAACATACATTTTGGTTACAGTTGAAACCTTGGGTAAATTCTTGAACCCAACTTGACAACCTACATTTTAGTTGAGAGTTCAAACTTTGGATAAACTCTGGAACCCAACTCTACATTTTATATTTTGATTAGAGTTGAAACCCCGGGTAAACTCTAGAACCCTTCTGTGCAACCTACATTTGAGTTATAGTTGAAACTTCGGGGAAACTTTTAAAACCTAACTGAACCACCAACATTTTTGTAAGAATTGAAAATGTGGGTAAACTCCTAAACTCAATTCTAGAACATACATTTTGGTTAGAGTAAACCTTGGGTGAACTCTAGAACCCAACTCTGCAACCTACATTTTAGTTAATGGTTAAAATTTTGGATACACTCTAGAACCCAACCCGACATTATATATTTTGATTACAGTTGAAACTTTGGATATACTTTAGAACCCAACTCTGCAACCTACATTTTAGTTAGAGTTGAAACTTCGAGGAAACTTTTAAAACCCAACTGTACCACCAACATTTTGGTAAGACTTGAAATTTTGGGTGAACTCTTGAACTCAATTCTAGAACATACATTTTGGTTACAGTTTAAATCTTGGGTAAATTCTTGAACCCAACTGGACAACCTACATTTTAGTTGAGAGTTAAAACTTTGGAAAAAGTCTAGAACCCAATTCTACATTATATATTTTGTTTAGAGTTTGAAACTTTGGATAGACTTTAGAACCCAACTCTGCAACCTACATTTTAGTTAATGGTTAAAATGTTGGATACACTCTAGAACCCAACCTGACATTATATATTTTGATTACAGTTGAAACTTTGGATATACTTTAGAACCCAACTCTGCAAACTACATTTTAGTTAGAGTTGAAACTTCGGGGAAACTTTTAAAACCCAACTGTACCACCAACATTTTGGTAAGAGTTGAAATTTTGGGTCAACTCTTGAACTCAATTCTAGAACATACATTTTGGCTACAGTTGAAACCTTGGGTAAATTCTTGAACCCAACTGGACAACCTACATTTTAGTTGAGAGTTAAAACTTTGGAAAAAGTCTAGAACCCAATTCTACATTATATATTTTGTTTAGAGTTGAAACTTTGGATAGACTTTAGAACCCAACTCTGCAACCTACATTTTAGTTAATGGTTAAAATGTTGGATACACTCTAGAACCCAACCCGACATTATATATTTTGATTACAGTTGAAACTTTGGATATACTTTAGAACCCAACTCTGCAACCTACGTTTTAGTTAGAGTTGAAACTTCGGGGAAACTTTTAAAACCCAACTGTACCACCAACATTTTGGTAAGAGTTGAAATTTTGGGTCAACTCTTGAACTCAATTCTAGAACATACATTTTGGCTACAGTTGAAACCTTGGGTAAATTCTTGAACCCAACTGGACAACCTACATTTTAGTTGAGAGTTAAAACTTTGGAAAAAGTCTAGAACCCAATTCTACATTATATATTTTGTTTAGAGTTGAAACTTTGGATAGACTTTAGAACCCAACTCTGCAACCTACATTTTAGTTAATGGTTAAAATGTTGGATACACTCTAGAACCCAACCCGACATTATATATTTTGATTACAGTTGAAACTTTGGATATACTTTAGAACCCAACTCTGCAACCTACGTTTTAGTTAGAGTTGAAACTTCGGGGAAACTTTTAAATCCCAACTGTACCACCAACATTTTGGTAAGAGTTGAAATTTTGGGTGAACTCTTGAACTCAATTCTAGAACATACATTTTGGTTACAGTTGAAACCTTGGGTAAATTCTTGAACCCAACTGGACAACCTACATTTTAGTTAAGAGTTAAAACTTTGGAAAAAGTCTAGAACCCAATTCTACATTATATATTTTGTTTAGAGTTGAAACTTTGGATAGACTTTAGAACCCAACTCTGCAACCTACATTTTAGTTAATGGTTAAAATGTTGGATACACTCTAGAACCCAACCTGACATTATATATTTTGATTACAGTTGAAACTTTGGATATACTTTAGAACCCAACTCTGCAACCTACATTTTAGTTAGAGTTGAAACTTCGGGGAAACTCTTAAAATCCAACTCTACCACCAACATTTTTGTAAGAGCTGAAATTTTGGGTGAGCTCTTGAACTCAATTCTAGAACATACATTTTGGTTACAGTTGAAACTTTGGATATACTTTAGAACCCAACTCTGCAACCTACATTTTAGTTAGAGTTGAAACTTCGGGGAAACTTTTAAAACCCAACCTACACCAACTCTACATCCAACTCTACATCCAACTCTACCACCAACATTTTTGTAAGAGCTGAAATTTTGGGTGAGCTCTTGAACTCAATTCTAGAACATACATTTTGGTTACAGTTGAAACTTTGGATAGACTTTAGAACCCAACTCTGCAACCTACATTTTAGTTAATGGTTAAAATGTTGGATACACTCTAGAACCCAACCTGACATTATATATTTTGATTACAGTTGAAACTTTGGATATACTTTAGAACCCAACTCTGCAACCTACATTTTAGTTAGAGTTGAAACTTCGGGGAAACTCTTAAAATCCAACTTTACCACCAACATTTTTGTAAGAGTTGAAATTTTGGGTCAACTCTTGAACTCAATTCTAGAACATACATTTTGGTTACAGTTGAAACTTTGGATATACTTTAGAACCCAACTCTGCAACCTACATTTTAGTTAGAGTTGAAACTTCGGGGAAACTTTTAAAACCCAACCTACACCAACTCTACATCCAACTCTACATCCAACTCTACCACCAACATTTTTGTAAGAGCTGAAATTTTGGGTGAGCTCTTGAACTCAATTCTAGAACATACATTTTGGTTACAGTTGAAACTTTGGATATACTTTAGAACCCAACTCTGCAACCTACATTTTAGTTAATGGTTAAAATGTTGGATACAGTCTAGAACCCAACCTGACATTATATATTTTGGTTACAGTTGAAACTTTGGATATACTTTAGAACCCAACTCTGCAACCTACATTTTAGTTAGAGTTGAAACTTCGGGGAAACTCTTAAAATCCAACTCTACCACCAACATTTTTGTAAGAGTTGAAATTTTGGGTCAACTCTTGAACTCAATTCTAGAACATACATTTTGGTTACAGTTGAAACCTTGGGTACATTCTTGAACCCAACTCGACAACCTACATTTTAGTTAAGAGTTAAAACTTTGGAAAAAGTCTGGAACCCAATTCTACATTATATATTTTGTTTAGAGTTGAAACTTTGGATAGACTTTAGAACCCAACTCTGCAACCTACATTTTAGTTAATGGTTAAAATGTTGGATACACTCTAGAACCCAACCTGACATTATATATTTTGATTACAGTTGAAACTTTGGATATACTTTAGAACCCAACTCTGCAAACTACATTTTAGTTAAAGTTGAAACTTCGGGGAAACTTTTAAAACCCAAATGTACCACCAACATTTTGGTAAGAGTTTAAATTTTGGGTCAACTCTTGAATTTAAATGGTAGAACATACATTTTGGCTACAGTTGAAACTTTGGATATACTTTAGAACCCAACTCTGCAAACTACATTTTAGTTAAAGTTGAAACTTCGGGGAAACTTTTAAAACCCAACTGTACCACCAACATTTTGGTAAGACTTGAAATTTTGGGTGAACTCTTGAACTCAATTCTAGAACATACATTTTGGTTACAGTTGAAATCTTGGGTAAATTCTTGAACCCAACTGGACAACCTACATTTTAGTTGAGAGTTAAAACTTTGGAAAAAGTCTAGAACCCAATTCTACATTATATATTTTGTTTAGAGTTGAAACTTTGGATAGACTTTAGAACCCAACTCTGCAACCTACATTTTAGTTAATGGTTAAAATGTTGGATACACTCTAGAACCCAACCCGACATTATATATTTTGATTACAGTTGAAACTTTGGATATACTTTAGAACCCAACTCTGCAACCTACATTTTAGTTAGAGTTGAAACTTCGAGGAAACTTTTAAAACCCAACTGTACCACCAACATTTTGGTAAGACTTGAAATTTTGGGTGAACTCTTGAACTCAATTCTAGAACATACATTTTGGTTACAGTTGAAATCTTGGGTAAATTCTTGAACCCAACTGGACAACCTACATTTTAGTTGAGAGTTAAAACTTTGGAAAAAGTCTAGAACCCAATTCTACATTATATATTTTGTTTAGAGTTTGAAACGTTGGATAGACTTTAGAACCCAACTCTGCAACCTACATTTTAGTTAATGGTTAAAATGTTGGATACACTCTAGAACCCAACCTGACATTATATATTTTGATTACAGTTGAAACTTTGGATATACTTTAGAACCCAACTCTGCAACCTACATTTTAGTTAGAGTTGAAACTTCGGGGAAACTTTTAAAACCCAACTGTACCACCAACATTTTGGTAAGAGTTGAAATTTTGGGTCAACTCTTGAACTCAATTCTAGAACATACATTTTGGCTACAGTTGAAACCTTGGGTAAATTCTTGAACCCAACTGGACAACCTACATTTTAGTTGAGAGTTAAAACTTTGGAAAAAGTCTAGAACCCAATTCTACATTATATATTTTGTTTAGAGTTGAAACTTTGGATAGACTTTAGAACCCAACTCTGCAACCTACATTTTAGGTAATGGTTAAAATGTTGGATACACTCTAGAACCCAACCCGACATTATATATTTTGATTACAGTTGAAACTTTGGATATACTTTAGAACCCAACTCTACCACCAACATTTTGGTAAGAGTTGAAATTTTGGGTGAACTCTTGAACTCAATTCTAGAACATACATTTTGGTTACAGTTGAAACTTTGGATATACTTTAGAACCCAACTCAACAATCTACATTTTAGTTAAGAATTAAACATTAAACGAACTTTAGAACCAAACTTTACATAACATAATTTGATTAGAGTAGGAACTTTGGATAGACTCTAAAACCCAACTCTACAACCTACATTTTGGTTACCATAAGAACCTGCAGTGTTGCCAATGGTAGAACTCAAAATTATGTCAGATTTTAAACTAAACTAAAGTAAAGTAGCATAAGAGTCAAAACCCAGAGTATCACTGGATCTAAAACCCAAGAATAAGTCAGCTTCAGAGTTGGTTACTGTGGAACCCAACTCTGCTACCTACTTTTTGGTCAGAGTTAGAACTTTGGAAGCCAAGAGGAAGTGAGTTTCAGGACAAGAAGAACACGCTACAGTCAGCTGTGGAATCAAGAACGTATCCAATGACGGGAACCAAAATGAAGTTAAAACAAGAACGCAATCTCAATGCCTCACCAACCTGAGGCGGTAGAACCCAAAATGTCTCCTGGTGAACTGTAGAACAAACTGAGCAGTCAGAGAAGCTAGATCGTGTCCGGCTCTACAACCTATCCCCCTCCGGTGTGGTTTTGGGTTAGAACCCATGCGGGGTTAGAAAGAAGTCGGGTGTTGTTGTGTTGGTTCCACTTTTCCGCCGAGAGTGTTGTGTCAGGGAAAGGGAGAAGAACCTTCTCATCAATATTCCACATGGTGGTCTGCACAATACACTGAAATCTCAGCCCGCTTTCGCCTCTAAATTATTCACTCTATGAAATATTTTCTTCCTCCGGCTGCTCTTTTCATTTTTTTTTTTGTCATGCTGCAGGGACGAGAACAACGCATGAACCCACAAAAGAACCAGGGAATGACAAATTCATTAGGGTCAGGCCATTCCTCTTGGTCCATTTCAGCTGTAGCCAATGCGAAAGCTGAAATATTAGCATTAGCATTAGCATTCTGTTTACTGTTAGCATTAGCATTCTGTTTACTGTTAGCATTAGCATTAGCATTCTGTTTACTGTTAGCATTAGCATTCTGTTTACTGTTAGCATTAGCATTAGCATTCTGTTTACTGTTAGCATTAGCATTAGCATTCCGTTTACTGGGCTTGAGGCTAACTACTTTTACAAATTGTAATGAAGTAAATAGTTAATATTTGTATTTACCTTTGTTCTACTTGTGTACCGCCTCCTTTATTCCACATTTTTTCCAGCAAAGTCCGAGTAGCAAGCGGCTGAGGTCGTTGCTTCACACTCCCCTGTGAACACTGCAAGATAGTTCCACTGATCAACTGTGTCCACTGTGTCCCTGATCAGGTTTCCACTGTGTCCCTAATCAGGTGTCCACTATGTCCCTAATCATGTTTCCACTGTGTCCCTAATCATGTGTCCACTGTCTACCTAATCAAGTGTTGACTATGTCCCGAATCAAATGTCCGCTATGTCCTTACTCAAGTGTCCATTGTGTCTACACATGTTTACTTTGCCTTATCAGGTGTCTGCTGTGACCATGAACCCTCTGTGTCCCCTAATCAAGTGTCCACTGTGTCCCTAGTTAAATTTCCACTGTATCCCTAATCAAATGTCCTCTGTGTCCCCAATCAGGTGTCCACTGTGTCCCTAATGAAGTGGACTCTGAACTTAGGCCCACTCTGTCCCTATTGACATGTCCACTGTGTCCCTAGTCAAATGTATACTGTGTCCCTAATCAAGTTTCCGCTGTGTTCCTAATCAAATGTCCACTGCGTCCGTATTGAAGTGGACTCTGACCTTAGGCCCACTCTGTGCCTTATGAAGTGTCCACTGTGTCCCTTATCAAATGTCATATGTGTCCCTAATCAAGTGTCCATTCTGTCTACACGTGTCCACTTTTCCTCATCAGTTGTCTGCTGTGACCATAGGCCCACTGTGTCCCTAATCAAGTTTCCACTGTGTCCCTAATCAATTGTCCTCTGTCAATCAATGTTTACTTATATAGCCCTAAATCACTAGTGTCTCAAAGGGCTGCACAAACCACTACGACATCCTCGGTAGGCCCACATAAGGGCAAGGAAAACTCACACCCAGTGGGACATCGGTGACAATAATGACCCAGTGGGACGTCGGTGACAATGATGACTATGAGAACCTTGGAGAGGAGGAAAGCAATGGATGTCGAGCGGGTCTAACATGATACTGTGAAAGTTCAATCCAAAATGGATCCAACACAGTCGCGAGAGTCCAGTCCAAAGCGGATCCAGCACAGCAGCGAGAGTCCCGTTCACAGCGGAGCCAGCAGGAAACCATCCCAAGCGGAGGCGGATCAGCAGCGCAGAGATGTCCCCAGCCGATACACAGGCGAGCAGTACATGGCCACCGGATCGGACCGGACTCCCTCCACAAAGGAGAGTGGGACATAGAAGAAAAAGAAAAGAAATGGCAGATCAACTGGTCTCTGTGTCCCTAAGCAAGTGTCAACTGTGTCTGCACATGTCCACTTTGCCCATATCAGCTGTCTGCTCTGACCATAGGCCCACTGCGTCCCTAATCAAATGTCCACTGTGTCCCTAGTCAGGTGGCCACTGTGTACCTAATCAAATGTCCACTGTGTCCCTAGTCAGGTGGCCACTGTGTCCCTATACAGGTGTCCACTGTGGACCTAATCAAATGTCCACTGTGTCCCTAATGCAGTGTCCACTGTGTCCCTGATTAGGTTTCCACTGTATCCCCAATCAAATGTCTTTTGTGTGCCTAATCAGGTGTCCACTTCGTCCCTATTCAAGTTTCCGCTGTGTCCCTAATCACATGTCCACTGTGTCGCTTATGAAGTGTCCTTTTTGTCCCTAATCAAGTGTCCACTGTGTCCCTATTCAAGTTTCCGCTGTGTCCCTAATCACATACCCACTGTGTCGCTAATGAAGTTTCCACTGTATCCCTAATCAAATGTCCTTTTTGTCCCTAATCAAATGTCCATTGTGTCCATAGTCTAGTATCCCCTGTGTCCCTAATCAAATGTCCACTGTGTCCATAGTCTAGTATCCCCTGTGTCCCTAATCAAATGTGCACTGTGTCCCTGATTAAGTTTCCACTGTATCCCTAATCAAATGTCCTTTGTGTCCCTAATCAGGTGTCTGCTGTGTCCCTAGTCTAGTTTCCGCTGTCTCCCTAATCAAATGTCCACTGTGTCCCTAATGAAGTGTCCACTTTGTCCCTAATTAATTTCCACTGTATCCCTAATCAAATGTCCTTTGTGTCCCTAATCAGGTGTCCACTGTGTCCCTAGTCTAGTATTCCCTGTGTCCCTAATCAAATGTGCACTGTGTCCCTGATTAAGTTTCCACTGTATCCCTAATCAAATGTCCTTTGTGTCCCTAATCAGGTGTCTGCTGTGTCCCTAGTCTAGTTTCCGCTGTGTCCCTAATCAAATGTCCACTGTGTCCCTAAATAAGTTTCCACTGTATCCCTAATCAAATGTCCTTTGTGTCCCTAATCAGGTGTCCACTGTGTCCCTAGTCTAGTTTCCGCTGTCTCCCTAATCAAATGTCCACTGTGTCCCTAATGAAGTGTCTACTTTGTCCGTAATTAATTTCCACTGTATCCCTAAACAAATGTCCTTTTTGTCCCTAATCAAGTGTCCACTGTGTGCATAGTCTAGTATCCCCTGTGTCCCTAATCAAATGTGCACTGTGTCCCTGATTAAGTTTCCACTGTATCCCTAATCAAATGTCCTTTGTGTCCCTAATCAGGTGTCTGCTGTGTCCCTAGTCTAGTTTCCGCGGTGTCCCTAATCAAATGTCCACTGTGTCCCTAATGAAGTGTCCACTTTGTCCCTGATTAAGTTTCCACTGTATCCCTAATCAAATGTCCTTTGTGTCCCTAATCAGGTGTCCGCTGTGTCCCTAGTCTAGTTTCCGCTGTGTCCCTAATCAAATGTCCACTCTGTCCCTAATCAAATGTCCTCTGTGTCCCTAATTAGGTGTCCTTTGTGTCCCTAATGGAGTGTCCACTCAAGCAGTGTGAGTGTGAAGTGGGCCAACTCTGGTGACGAAAGCGGTTGCAGGTGAGAGGAAGACGATGAGGAAGATGAGGAAGATGAGGAAGGAGGACGAGCCTCCTCTCCCCGCTGTGACGCATCCTCGCGCATCCTCGCACATGAGCGCGCCTCAGCGGGCAGGACCAGACCGGATCCATCCTGAGCAGGAGAGTTTGCGTCTTTGCAGAGCTCGTCTTCACCGGGACCCCCCTGGAAGTCTCCTCAGGAGCCCCCCGTGGAAATGTCCCCCAGAGTTTGCTGACTTCTTTGTCCTTGATCGAAGAGCGCAACATCCTGGGACCACGGGGGACCAGGAACCACAGGAAGACCCTCTGAGCTCCAAGCAGCACGTCAGGAGGAGACAAGCCCTCTGGTGATGCAGGGTGAGACCATGAACGCCTCAGTTCTGGACGCGTCTTCGTCCTTTAGCGTCCACCAACTCACTTGAGAACTTCAGCACTTTTATCTCAACATGATCGTGGATGAAGATGTGTGAGCCCTCGCTGTAATATCACAGAATTATTCATTAGGTTTATGTATCGGCAATGGTATCGCTGAAATATTATTGAGCTATTAGTAAGATTAGTGTATTGACGAGATATCAACGATATCACAACAATATTATTGAGATATTATTAAGATTTATGTATCAAAAATATATCAATGATATCACTAAAATATTATTGAGATATTAGTAAGATTTGTGTATTGACAGGATATCCATGATATCACTAAAATAGGATTGAGTAATGAGTAAGATTTATGTATAAAAATACATCAATTACCAAACTAAAATATCATTGAGATATCAGTAAGATTTATGTATGGACAAGATGTCAATGGCATCACTAAAATATTAATGAGATATCTGTAAGATTCATTTATTGATATGATGTTAATGATATCACTAAAATTTTAGTAAGATTTATGTATCGGCAAAATGTCAATGATATCACAAAATATTGTTGAGATATTAGTAAAATGTATGTATCGACAAGATATTAATGATATCACTGAAATATTAATGAGATAGTAAGATTTATGTATCAACAATATATCAATTAAAGCATTAAAATATTATTGAGATACTAGTAAGATGTATGTATCAACAATATATTAATATCACTAAGATATTATCGAGATCTTCGTAAGATTTATGTATCATCAATATATCAATGATATCACTAAAACATTATTGAGATATTACTAAGATTTTTGTATCGACAAGATATCAATGCTATCACGAAATTATTACCGAGATATTAGTAAGATTGTTGTATCGACCGGATAGCAATGATATCACAAAAATATTATTGACATATTAGCAAGATTTATGTATGGACAAGATATCAATGATATCACTAAAATATTATTGACATATTAGCAAGATTTATGTATGGACAAGATATCAATGATATCACTAAAATATTATTGACATATTAGCAAGATTTATGTATGGACAAGATATCAATGATATCACTAAAATATTATTGACATAATAGCAAGATTTATGTATGGACAAGATATCAATGATATCACTAAAATATTATTGACATATTAGCAAGATTTATGTATGGACAAGATATCAATGATATCACTAAAATATTATTGACATATTAGCAAGATTTATGTATGGACAAGATATCAATGATATCACTAAAATATTATTGACATATTAGCAAGATTTATGTATGGACAAGATATCAATGATATCACTAAAATATTATTGACATATTAGCAAGATTTATGTATGGACAAGATATCAATGATATCACTAAAATATTAATGAGATATCTGTAAGATTTGTGTACCAACATGCTGTTTATGATATCACAATTTTTTTTTGTCAGATTTATGTATCTGCAAAATTTCAATGGAATTGCTGAAATATTATTGAGATATTAGTAAGACGTATGTATCAACAAGACATCAAAGATATCACTAAAATATTATCGAGATATTAGTAAGATTTATGTATCGACATGATGTTAATGATATCACTAAAATATGGGTAATATTTATGTATCTGCAAAATATCAATGCTATCGCTAAAATATTATTGAGCTATTAGTAAGATTAGTGTATTGACGAGATATCAACGATATCACAACAATATTATTGAGATATTATTAAGATTTATGTATCAAAAATATATCAATGATATCACTAAAATATTATTGAGGTATTAGTAAGATTTGTGTATTGACAGGATATCCATGATATCACTAAAATAGGATTGAGTAATGAGTAAGATTTATGTATAAAAATACATCAATTACAAAACTAAAATATCATTGAGATATTAGTAAGATTTATGTATGGACAAGATGTCAATGGCATCACTAAAATATTAATGAGATATCTGTAAGATTCATTTATTGATATGATGTTAATGATATCACTAAAATTTTAGTAAGATTTATGTATCGGCAAAATGTCAATGATATCACAAAATATTGTTGAGATATTAGTAAAATGTATGTATCGACAAGATATTAATGATATCACTGAAATATTAATGAGATAGTAAGATTTATGTATCAACAATATATCAATTAAAGCATTAAAATATTATTGAGATACTAGTAAGATGTATGTATCAACAATATATTAATATCACTAAGATATTATCGAGATATTAGTAAAATTTATGTATCAACAAGATATCAATGATATCACCAAATTATTATTGAGATATTAGTAAGATTTGTATATCGACAGGATAGCAATGATATCACTAAAATATGATTGAGTTAATAGTAAGATTTATGGATCAAAAATACATAATTTACAACACTAAAATATTATTGAGATATTAGAAAGATTTATGCATGGACAAGATATCAATGATATCACAAACATATTAATGAGATATCTGTAAGATATCTGTTAATGACATCACTAAATGTTTAGTAAGATTTACGTATCTGCAAAATGTCAATGATATCACGAAATTATAACTGAGATATTGTAAGATTTTTGTATAGACAGGATAGCAATGGTATCACTAAAATATGATTGAGTTATTAGTAAGATTTATGGATCAAAAATACATCATTTACAACACTAAAATATTATTGAGATATTAGTAAGGATTTATGTATGGACAAGATATCAATGATATCACAAAAATATTAATGAGATATCTGTAAGATATCTGTTAATGATATCACAAACATTTTAGTCAGAATTATGTATCTGCAAAATGTCAATGATATCACAAAAAAATTATTGAGATATTAGTAAGATGTATGTATCGACAAGATAATGATATCATTGAAATATTAATGAGATATTAGTAAGGTTTATGTATCAACAATATATCAATTACATCACCAAAATATTATTGGGATACTGGTAAGATGTATATATCAACAAGATATTAATGATATCACTAAAATATTATCGAGATATTAGTAAAATTGATGTATCAACAAGATATCAATGATATCACTAAATTATTATTGAGATATTAGTAAGATTTGTATATCAACAGGATAGCAATGATATCACTAAAATATGATTGATTTATGTATCAAAAATACATCAATTATATAACTAAAATATTATAGAGGTATTAGTAAGATTTATGTAACGACATGATGTTAATGATATCAGTAAAATATTATTATGATTTATGTATCGGCAAAATATTATTGAGATATTAGTCAAATCATTGAGATATTAGTAAAATTTATGTATTGGCAAAATATCAATGATATTACTGAAGTATTCATGAGATATTTGTAAGATTTATGTATCGACAGGATAACGATATCACTGAAATATTAATGAAATATTAATGAGATATTAGTATTAATTAGATATTAGTATTAGCAAAATTTATGCATCAACAAGATATCAATGATATCACGAAATTATCATTGAGATATTAGTAAGATTTGTGTATCGACAGGATATCAATGATATTACTAATATATGATTGAGTTATGAGTAAGATTTATGTATCAAAAAAATATCAATTATATCACTAAAATATTTTTGAGATATTAGAAAGATTTATGTATCGAAAATATATAAATGATATCACTAAAATATTAATGAGTTATTATTAAGATTTATTTTTCGACATGTTAATGATGTCACTAAAATATTAGTACGATTTATGTATCAGCAAAATATCATTGGTATCGCTAAAATATTATTGAGATATTAGTAAGATTTATGTATTGGCAAAATATCAATGATATCACTAAAATAATCATTAGATATTTGTAAGATTTATTTATCGACAGGATATCAATGATATCACTGAAATATTAATGAGATTATAGTAAGATTTATGTATCAACAAGATATCAATGATATCATTAAAACATTATTGAGATATTAGTAAGATTTATGTATCAACAAGTTATCAATGATATCACCAAATTATTACTTGGATATTAGTAAGATTTGTGTATTGACAGGATATCCATGATATCATTAACATATGATTGAGCTATGAGTAAGATCTATGTATTAAAAATACATCAATTGTAACACTAAAATATGATTGAGATATTAGTAAGATTTATGTAACGACATGATGTTAATGATATCAGTAAAACATTAGTAAGATTTATGTATCAACAAAATATCAATGGTGTCAGTAAAATATTATTGAGATATAAGTAGGATTTATGTATTGGCAAAATATCAATGATATCACTAAAATATTCATGAGATAGTTGTAAGATTTATGTATCGACAGAATATCAATGATATCACTAACATAATTAGATATTAGTAAGATTTATGTATCAACAAGATATCAATGATATCACTAAACATTTTTGAGATATTAGTAAGATTTACAGTATGTAACAACATGATATCAATGATATCACTAAACATTTTTTAGATATTAGTAAGATTTATGTAACAACATGATGTTAATGATATCACTAAAATATTGGTAAGATTTATGTATTGGCAAAATATCAATGGTATCGTTGAAATAATACTGAGATATTAGTAAGATTCATGTATGGACAATATAATCAATGATATCACCAAACTATTGATGAGACATATGTAAGATGTATGTATCGACATGATATCAACGATATCACTAAAATATTAGTGAGATTTATGTATCAACAAGATATCAATGATATCACTAAAATATTATTGAGATATTAGTAAGATTTATGTAACAACATGATGTTAATGATATCATTAAAATATTGGTAAGATTTATGTATTGACAAAATATCAATGGTATCGTTGAAATATTATTGAGATATTATTAAGATTTATATAAGGACACTATATCAATGATATCACTAAAATATTCATGAGATATTTGTAAGATGTATGTATCGACATGATATCAATGATATCACTAAAATATTAGTAAGATTTGTGTATCAACCAGATATCAATGATATCACTAAAATATTATTGAGATATTAATAAGATTTATGTATCGACGTTACGTTAATGATATCACTAAAATCTTGGTATAATTTATGTATTGGCAAAATATCAATGTATCGTTGAAATATTATTGAGATATTATTAAGATTTATATATGGACAATATATCAATGATATCACTAAAATATTAATGAGATATTTGTAAGATGTATGTATCGATATGATATAAATGAGATCACTAAAATACTAGTAATATTTATGTATTGGCAAAATATCAATGGTATCGCAAAAATATTTTTGAGATATTAGCAACATTTATGTATGGACAAGATATCAATGATATCAAGAAAATATTCATGAGATATTTGTAAGATGTATGTATCGACAGGATATCAATGACATCACTAAAATATTAATGAGGTATTAGTAAGATTTATGTATCAACAATGTATCAATGATATCACAAAATATTATTGAGATATAAGTAGGATTTATGTATTGGCAAAATATCAATGATATCACTAAAATATTCATGAGATAGTTGTAAGATTTATGTATCGACAGAATATCAATGATATCACTGACATAATTAGATATTAGTAAGATTTATGTATCAACAAGATATCAATGATATCACTAAACATTTTTGAGATATTAGTAAGATTTACAGTATGTAACAACATGATATCAATGATATCACTAAACATTTTTTAGATATTAGTAAGATTTATGTAACAACATGATGTTAATGATATCACTAAAATATTGGTAAGATTTATGTATTGGCAAAATATCAATGGTATCGTTGAAATAATACTGAGATATTAGTAAGATTCATGTATGGACAATATAATCAATGATATCACCAAACTATTGATGAGACATATGTAAGATGTATGTATCGACATGATATCAACGATATCACTAAAATATTAGTGAGATTTATGTATCAACAAGATATCAATGATATCACTAAAATATTATTGAGATATTAGTAAGATTTATGTAACAACATGATGTTAATGATATCATTAAAATATTGGTAAGATTTATGTATTGACAAAATATCAATGGTATCGTTGAAATATTATTGAGATATTATTAAGATTTATATAAGGACACTATATCAATGATATCACTAAAATATTCATGAGATATTTGTAAGATGTATGTATCGACATGATATCAATGATATCACTAAAATATTAGTAAGATTTGTGTATCAACCAGATATCAATGATATCACTAAAATATTATTGAGATATTAATAAGATTTATGTATCGACGTTACGTTAATGATATCACTAAAATCTTGGTATAATTTATGTATTGGCAAAATATCAATGTATCGTTGAAATATTATTGAGATATTATTAAGATTTATATATGGACAATATATCAATGATATCACTAAAATATTAATGAGATATTTGTAAGATGTATGTATCGATATGATATCAATGAGATCACTAAAATACTAGTAATATTTATGTATTGGCAAAATATCAATGGTATCGCTAAAATATTTTTGAGATATTAGCAACATTTATGTATGGACAAGATATCAATGATATCAAGAAAATATTCATGAGATATTTGTAAGATGTATGTATCGACAGGATATCAATGACATCACTAAAATATTAATGAGGTATTAGTAAGATTTATGTATCAACAATGTATCAATGATATCACAAAATATTATTGAGATATAAGTAGGATTTATGTATTGGCAAAATATCAATGATATCACTAAAATATTCATGAGATAGTTGTAAGATTTATGTATCGACAGAATATCAATGATATCACTGACATAATTAGATATTAGTAAGATTTATGTATCAACAAGATATCAATGATATCACTAAACATTTTTGAGATATTAGTAAGATTTACAGTATGTAACAACATGATATCAATGATATCACTAAACATTTTTTAGATATTAGTAAGATTTATGTAACAACATGATGTTAATGATATCACTAAAATATTGGTAAGATTTATGTATTGGCAAAATATCAATGGTATCGTTGAAATAATACTGAGATATTAGTAAGATTCATGTATGGACAATATAATCAATGATATCACCAAACTATTGATGAGACATATGTAAGATGTATGTATCGACATGATATCAACGATATCACTAAAATATTAGTGAGATTTATGTATCAACAAGATATCAATGATATCACTAAAATATTATTGAGATATTAGTAAGATTTATGTAACAACATGATGTTAATGATATCATTAAAATATTGGTAAGATTTATGTATTGACAAAATATCAATGGTATCGTTGAAATATTATTGAGATATTATTAAGATTTATATAAGGACACTATATCAATGATATCACTAAAATATTCATGAGATATTTGTAAGATGTATGTATCGACATGATATCAATGATATCACTAAAATATTAGTAAGATTTGTGTATCAACCAGATATCAATGATATCACTAAAATATTATTGAGATATTAATAAGATTTATGTATCGACGTTACGTTAATGATATCACTAAAATCTTGGTATAATTTATGTATTGGCAAAATATCAATGTATCGTTGAAATATTATTGAGATATTATTAAGATTTATATATGGACAATATATCAATGATATCACTAAAATATTAATGAGATATTTGTAAGATGTATGTATCGATATGATATCAATGAGATCACTAAAATACTAGTAATATTTATGTATTGGCAAAATATCAATGGTATCGCTAAAATATTTTTGAGATATTAGCAACATTTATGTATGGACAAGATATCAATGATATCAAGAAAATATTCATGAGATATTTGTAAGATGTATGTATCGACAGGATATCAATGACATCACTAAAATATTAATGAGGTATTAGTAAGATTTATGTATCAACAATATATCAATGATATCACAAAATATTATTGAGATATTAGTAAAGATTTATGTATCGATATGATGTTAATGATATCACTAAAATATTGGCAAGATTTATGTATCTGCAAAATGTCAATGCTACTGCTTAAATATTATTGAGATATTAGTATGATTTATGTATCAACAATATATCAATGATATCTTTAAAATATTATTGTGATATTAGTAAGATTTATGTACCAACAATATATCAATGATATCACAAACATATTATTGAGAAATTATTAAGATTTATGTACCAACAACATATCAATTATATCACTAAAATATTATTGAGATATTATTACGATTTATGTATAAAAAATACATCATTGATATCACTAAAATAATATTGAGATATTAGTAATATTTGTGTATCGACAAGATATTTAGGATGATATCCTAAATATTAGTAAGATTTATGTATCAACAGGATATCAATATCACAGGAATATTGTTGAGATATGAGTAAGATTTATACATCAATAATATTACTAAAATATGAAGTACAATACTAGTAGGATTTGTGTACCGACAGGATATTAATTATATCACTAAAATATTAGTAAGATTTATGTATTGGCAAAATATCATATCACTGAAATATTTTTTGACATATTAGTCAGATTTTGATAAGATATCTGTTATATCACTAAAATATTCCTGAGATAGTAAGTTTTATGTATTGACAAGATATCAATTATATCACAAAAATATTATTGAGATATTAGTAAGGTTTATGTATCAAAATATATCAATGACATCACTAAAATATTGAGATATGAGTAACATTTATATATCAACAAGATATCAATAATATCACTAAAATGTAAATGACATATTACGAAGATTTGTGTATCGACAGAAAATTAATGATATCACTAAAATATTAGTAAGCTTTATGTATCCACAAAATATCATGATATCACTGAAATAATTTTGACAGTCAGATTTTGGTATGATATCTATGTAAAATATTATTGAGATACTAATTAGATTTGATCAGGTATCAGTGATATCAATGAACTAGTATTGCTATATCAGTAGGATTTAGATATAAGACATCAGTGGTGAAATATTAATGAGACATTAATATTAAATTAGATCAATTAAATTAATTGATTGGATATCAAAGTAAAATATTTTTCAGATTTTCAAAATGTATCATATTACTGAAATATTACTGACATATAAGTAAGTGGCGACTTGTCCAGGGTGTACCCCGCCTTCCGCCCGATTGTAGCTGAGATAGGCGCCAGCGCCCCCCGCAACCCCGAAAGGGAATAAGCGGTAGAAAATGGATGGATGGATGGATGGAAGTAAGATTTTGATAAGATATTATTGATATTACTGAAGTATTATTAAGATATTAGTTTGATGAGATATCAGTGATATCAGCTACTGTAGATGTTTTCGAGATGTTATTAAGATTTTTATACGATTTTAGAGACATGAATGACTTCTGTTTGAGATATCAATACGATATTGATGAGATATCAGTGGTATCCCTGGAATATTAATACGATTTTATTCAGATTTTGATAAGATATCATTGATATCAACGAACTAATTTGATGATATTATTAAAATTCGGTTGAAAAAGTGGTATCACTGAAAGAGTATTGAAGGATCATCCTGATATCAATGATATCTGACGAAGTATCATTGCGTGTCGAACTGAATGTAATATTCAGTGTTGAGTGTGCAGGCAAGGATGCTAATGCTAACAATGAAGTGCAGCCTTGCATAAAACATGAACGTTTGAAGAGAAGGTTCACTTCCTAAAAGTATTCTTTCTTCAAAAAGCTCCAAAATAATACAGTTTGTCTTTTCTTCCTCCTCGTCCTCATCCTCACCTCAGACTGTTGATGGAGAGAATTTCGAATGTCAGCCGGGACCGTGGTCATCGCAGGAGGAATTCTGGCCGCCGTCATCTTACTGACCATCGTCGCCGTGCTGTGCTTATGTAGGTTGCAGGTATGTTGGCAGCGCTTTGGGACTCAAACCGTAACACAGTGTAACACACTGTTAACTGTAACACACTGTCAATGCTGTGCGATCTAACACAATATAAACGGCTCGCATTGACATTGTAGCACAAATGTAGCATGCTGTCACGGTAGATGTTACTCAGTGTAACCAAATGCCATTCACAATGTAACACAATGTAACACACAGTCACTGTCAACATAACACAGTGTAACCAAATGGTTTTGACAATGAAACGCAATGTAACACACACTCACAGTCACTGTAACACAATGTAACCAACTGGCATTGACATTGAAACACAATGTAACACTTTGTAACTGTCAACGTAACACAATGTGACCAACTGACATTGACAGTGTAAAATATAACACACAGTCACTGTCAGTTTAACACAACAAAACACACTGGTAGCTACACTGTAATATAATTTACGTCTATAATACTACAGTGTAACACAATGTAACACATGTGTTTCACAGTCAACATTACAGAATATAACCAACTGGCGTTGACATTGAACCACAATGTAACACACAGTCGCTCTCAATGTAACACAAAGCAACCTACTGGCATTGACAATAAAACATAATGTAACACACTGTTAACTGTAAAACACCGTCAATGCTGTGCGATCCAGCACAATATAAATGACTCGCATTAACATTGTAACAAAATGTAGCATGCTGTTACCGTAGATGTTACTCAATGTAACCAAATGGCAATCACATTGTAACACAATGAAACACTCAGTCACTGTCAACATAACACAGTGTAACCAAATGACATTCACAATGTAACACAATGTAACACACAGTCACTGTCAACATAACACAGTATAACCAAATGGTTTTGACAATGAAACACAATGTAACACACAGTCACGGTCACTGTAACACAATGTAACCAACTGGCATTGACATTGAGACACAATGTAACACTTTGTAACTGTCAACGTAACACAATGTGACCAACTGGCATTGACAATGTAAAATATAACACACAGTCACTGTCAGTTTAACACAACAAAACACACTGGCAGCTACACTGTAACATAATGTACGTCTATAGTACTACAGTGTAACACAATGTAACACATGTGTTACACAGTCACAGTCAACATTACAGAATATAACCAACTGGCGTTGACATTGAACCTAAATGTAACACACAGTCGCTGTCAATGTAACACAAAGCAACCGACTGGCATTGACAATATAACACAATGTAGCACACTGTTAACTGTAACACACCGTCAATGCTGTGCGATCTAACACAATATAAACGACTCGCATTGACATTGTAACACAATGTAGCATGCTCTTACCGTAGATGTTACTCAATGTAACCAAATGGCATTCACATTGTAACACAATTAAACACACAGTCACTGTGAACATAACACAGTCTAACCAAATGGCATTCACAATGTAACACACAGTCACTGTCAACATAACACAGTGTAACCAAATGGTTTTGACAATGAAACACAATGTAACACACAGTCACGGTCAATGTAACACAATGTAACCAACTGGCATTGACAATGAAACACAATGTAAAATTGTGTAACTGTCAATGTAACACAATGTAACCGACTGGCATTGACAATGTAAAATATAACACAATCACTGTCAGTGTAACACAATAAAACACACTCACAGATAGGCACACTGTAATACAATGTAACACTGGCAGCTACACTGTAACATAATGTAACACTAATGTCAAACAGTCAGTGTCAACGTAACACAATTTAACACACTGGCAGATAGGAACACTGGAATACAATTTAACACTGGCAGCTCCACTGTAACAGAAATTAACATCCTATTATGACGGTGAAACACAAAGTAACATTAATGTCACACAGTCCCTGTCAACGTAACCCAATGTAACACATTGTCACTGTCAACACTATATAGCAAGAAAGTCATAGTTGATGCCCCTAACCTTGACACTGTTAAACAAATCTATCAAAGTGGCGTGACAGAGAGTAGCCAGTGTGGCGGTGCAAGTGTATGTTGGTAAACTCTACCCCCTGACAACTCGAAAGTTTGCATTAGACATCGAATTGACAGTGTGGGTTTTTAGCTCGATGCCAAGAGCTTTTCTCACACTCCGGTTCAAGCCACATGCAGGACACATGGTCTGGTTACACTGGCAGCTAAAGTATACCAGTATGTAAGACAAAGTCATTGCTGTGGATGGCATCGTGAGAAGACCTTGTAACATGCTGGCCGCTGCACTGTAACACAAAGTAACTTTCTAGTACTACATTGTAGCAAGATGCAACACTGTCACTGTTGATGTAACACAATGTAACACACTGGCAGATAGGCACATTGTAATACAATGTAACAATGGCAGCTACTGTACACGGTAACAAAATGTAACATTCTCGTACTATGATATAACACAATGTAACACACTGTCACTGTCAATGTAACAAGGATATAATACTCCAGCACTACAGTGTAACACAATTTAACGCTCTCTCACTATCAACGTAACAGGATATAATACTCCAGTACTAAAGTGTAACACAATATAACACTCTGTCACTGTCAACGCAACAGGATATAATTCTCCAGTACTAACGTGTAACACAATACAACACTCTGTCACTGTCAACGTAACTGGATATAATACTCCACCACTACATTGTAACACAATTGAACGTTCTGTCACTATCAACATAACAGGATACAATACTCCAGTACTAAAGTGTAACACAATATCACACTCTGTCACTGTCAACACAACAGGATATATTACTCCAGTACTAAAGTGTAACACAATTTAACGCTCTGTCACTATCAACGTAACAGGATATGATACTCCGGTACCAAAGTGTAACACAATATAACACTCTGTCACTGTCAACACAAAAAGACACAATACTCCAGCACTACAGTGTAACACAATTTAACGCTCTGTCACTATCAACATAACAGGATATAATACTCCAGTACTAAAGTGTAACACAATGTAACACTCTGTCACTGTCAACACAACAGGATATAATACTCCAGCACTACAGTGTAACACAATTTAACGCTCTGTCACTATCAACATAACAGGATATAATACTCCAGTACTAAAGTGTAACACAATATCACACTCTGTCACTGTCAACACAACAGGATATATTACTCCAGTACTAAAGTGTAACACAATTTAACGCTCTGTCACTATCAACGTAACAGGATACGATACTCCGGTACCAAAGTGTAACACAATATAACACTCTGTCACTGTCAACACAAAAGGACATAATACTCCAGCACTACAGTGTAACACAATTTAACGCTCTGTCACTATCAACATAACAGGATATAATACTCCAGTACTAAAGTGTAACACAATATCACACTCTGTCACTGTCAATACAACAGGATATATTACTCCAGTACTAAAGTGTAACACAATGTAACACTCTGTCACTGTCAACACAACAGGATATTATACTTCAGCACTACAGTGTAACACAATTCAACACTCTGTCACTGCAACATAGAATGTAACACCGGCAGTCACACAGAAACACAATGTAACACTGCAGTACTCCAGTGTAACACAAGGTAACATGCTGTCACTTTCAACGTACTACAGTGTTACCCAATTTACTACACTATCACTGCCAACATAGAATAATGTAACACACGGGCAGATGGAAACATTGTAACACGATGTAACTCTAACAGCCGTACTGTAACACAATGTAACTCGCAGTCCCTGTCAACGTAACACAACGTAACGCACTGGCAGCTAGGCACACTGCAACAAAATGTAGCAGTGGAAGCTGCAATGTAACACAGTCACTGCTGCGGATAACAGTGTAACATGGTAACACCGAGACAGTTACAGTGTAACATAGCGTGGCACCCATTGTCTCCTGCACAGTATTACTGCTGTAAGAGGGAGGAGTCTGAGAAGGGGGAGGAGGAGGAACCGGAGCTGTCCACCATGTCGCCTTCCCACCCCTTGGCTCTGTCGGCTCCTCCGACGCCGCCGACCCCCGAGCGTTACAGCGACGAGTCGGAGACGTACCCGCCCACCTTCCTGACCGAGGCCAACGGGCCCGTCAGCCACTCGCCGCAGCCGCGCAGGTGCCACCGGCCGCACCCCTTCTGCCCGTCGTGCGCTCGCTACACGCTGCCCCTTTACCTGCAGCGCCCCGAGAGGCTGTGCAACGGCGGGCGGCGGGCGGGCTACCGGAGCGTGCACCAAGACCTGGACGTGACCTCGGACGTGGCGGGCTTCTACCAGAAGCTGGACCTCATCCGCTCGGTCGCCATGAGGGAGGCGGTCACGCGCAGCGTCAGCACCGACGTGTAGCTCCAGGAGCACGGTGACCGACAACACTGAGGGCTCTTAGATGTAACGCCATGTTGGATGTTAGCTCGACATCCGGCGACTTGAAAAACTGTTACGTTAGCGTGCGGCTTATCCATCCGCCGATCAAGTTTTTCTTTTCTTCTACTCTATATATACTAACAGTACTATCGGAAATACTATACCAGTAGATGTTCACATGTGTATTGTGTGTAATCTGATTACTTCATGTCTCACATCACTGGGGATGGGTACCCTTTTTTTTGGACCGATTTACAGGGGGGGGCAAAAAAGTATTTAGTCAGCCACCGATTATGCAAGTTCTCCCACTTAAAATGATGACGGAGGTCTGTAATTTTCATCATAGGTACACTTCAACTGTGAGAGACAGAATGTGAAAAAAAAATCCAGGAATTCACATTGTAGGAATTTTAAAGAATTTATTTGTAAATTATGGTGGAAAATAAGGTATTTGGTCAACCATTCAAAGTTCTCACTGATGGAAGGAGGTTTTGGCTCAAAATCTCACGATACATGGCCCCATTCATTCTTTTATTAACACGGATCAATCGTCCTGTCCCCTAGGCAGAAAAACAGCCCCAAAGCATGATGTTTCCACCGCCATGCTTCACAGTAGGTGTGGTGTTCTTGGGATGCCACTCAGTATTCATCTTCCTCCAAACACGACCAGTTGAGTTTAAATGGGTTGTACTTGTATAGCGCTTTTCTACCTTCAAGGTACTCAAAGCGCTTTGACACTACTTCCACATTTACCCATTCACACACACATTCACACACTGATGGAGGGAGCTGCCATGCAAGGCGCCAACCAGCACCCATCAGGAGCAAGGGTGAAGTGTCTTGCTCAGGACACAACGGACGTGACAAGGTTGGTACTAGGTGGGATTTGAACCAGGGACCCTCGGGTTGCGCACGGCCACTCTACCACTGCGCCACGCCATCCCTCAAACATAAAACCTTGAGTCCATTTGACCTAATATTAAGAAGTCGACCGCATTTAGTTTAGATAACAATGAGTCACGTATTGGAATATGGGATCCATTGTCTAAATGTGTTTTACAGTTGAGTTTATACCAAAAAGTTCTATTTTGGTTTCATCTGACCACATGACATTCTCCCAATCCTCTGCTGTATCATCCATGTATCCATTTTGGTATAAACTCAACTCCTCGTGTTTGGAGGAAGAAGAATACTGAGTTGCATCCCAAGAACACCATACCTACTGTGAAGCATGGGGGTGGAAACATCATGCTTTGGGGCTGTTTTTCTGCAACTCCACCATATTTTATATGGTGGAAAATAAGTATCTGGTCAACCATTCAAAGCTCTCACCGATGGAAGGAGGTTTTGGCTCAAAATCTCACGATACATGGCCCCGTTCATTCTTTCCTTAACACGGATCAATCGTCCTGTCCCCTTAGCACATTGGTGTCAAACTCTGGTCCGCCGTACAATTTCATTCGGCCCTTGAGGCGATATCAAATTAACATTAGATCTGGCCCGCCGGTTCTATAAAGGCACCGCCTTTAGCGTTGTCTACAATATGTTATCACGTCCGCTTTTACTCCATACAAACAGCGTGCCGGCCAAGTCACATGATACATGCGACTTGTACACGCACTTAAGTGAATGCCACGCACACTTGCTCAACAGCCATACAGGTCAGACTGAGGGTGGCCTTACAAACAGCTGTAACACTGTTACAAATATGCGCCACACTGTGAACCCACACCATACAAGAATGACTAACACATTTTGGGAGAACATCCGCACCGTAAAACAACATAAACACAACAGAACAAATACCCAGAACCCCTTGCAGCACTGACTACCACCAAAACCCACCCCCCACCACCAACTCCACCCATCTCAAGATTTATTAGCCTGTGGAAAAATGTAATGTTGATATTTACCTCAGAAGGCTGCAAATAGAAAAGAGGTATTAAATGTTTTATTGAAATTGTATTTATTTGACCATTTTTTTTGTTTGTTTTTTGAATGTTGATTTTGCACTATTAAGTTATATAATTATTGCTTGTTCCATATTCATTGTTCAAGCAAATCAGTGGAGCAAACTGAGCAATAATTAACAATTTATTCATGCACTTTCTCTTGTTACTTCAAGGCTTGAATGTTTGATCCATTCATTATTGTTATTTTATTTTAAAATTTATTATTAGGCTGTGGATAAAGTTTATTTCGATATTTACCTCAGAATGCTGCTAATAGAAAAGAGGCACTCATTTTTTATTTAAATTGTATTTGATATGCCATTTATATTTTTTAATTATTATTATTATTTGAAACTGGATTTTGCATGTCACTATAAAGTTATATAAGCTTTGCTTGTTCAATATTCAATGCAAAACTTGGTTGGGTCCTTATAAAAGGTTCATTTGTTTACCTTTGGTTCAGTTTTAAATTTTGGCCCACTCTGTATTTGACTTTGACCCCCCTGCTTTAGCAGAAAAACAGCCCCAAAGCATGATGTTTCCACCCCCATGCTTCACAGTAGGTATGGTGTTCTTGGGATGCAACTCAGTATTCTTCTTCCTCCAAACACGAGGAGTTGAGTTTATACCAAAACGGATTCATGGATGATACAGCAGAGGATTGGGAGGATGTCATGTGGTCAGATGAAACCAAAATAGAACTTTTTGGTATAAACTCAACTGGTTGTGTTTGGAGGAAGAAGAATACTGAGTTGCATCCCAAGAACACCATACCTACTGCAAAGCATGGGGGTGGAAACATCATGCTTTGGGGCTGTTTTTCTGCTAAGGAGACAGGACGATTGATCCGTGTTGATAAAAGAATGAATGGCGCCATGTATCGTGAGATTTTGAGCCAAAACCTCCTTCCATCAGTGAGAACTTTGAATGGTGGACCAAATACCTTATTTTCCACCATAATTTACAAATAAATTCTTTAAAATTCTTACAATGTGAATTCCTGGATTTTTTTTTCACATTCTGTCTCTCACAGTTGAAGTGTACCTATGATGAAAATTACAGACCTCTGTCATCATTTTAAGTGGGAGAACTTGCACAAACGAAGGCACTTGCCTATCACTCCAGCAGCACTGAGAGCTCTAGGTATTGTTGAGATTTTCAATGCCGACAAAGGAAACTGACCTTGAAGCGTATAAGTTAAAGTAACAAATGTGCTAGCCCGATGCTCAAATACATCGGCTTTATTCGATTGATTGATTGATTGATAATTTTATTAGTAGATTGCACCGTATAGTACATATTGACCATTAAATGGTAACACCCGAATAAGTCGGGGCCCACGTTAATCAATTAATGCTAATGGCGTGCTACCGATTAGCATTAGCATTCTAACTTTTTCATTTCAACACCTTCAAACGCAACTAAAATGCTCGTTACAATTGAATATTTGGTGTGTAGTATTAACACTTTGTAGGGAGCAACATGGGACAGCAAGGAATACAATGACCAGAACAAGCGCCACCTCATGTCTTGGACTTGCAAATGATACTGGGAGATGTGATAATGAAACAAGATACACTTAATCACAACCAGCCCTTTTTTTTTAAATGTTGCAATACAAATAGTAAGTTATTATCAAAAAACAAATCATATTTAGAAGTACTAAAAATTGGTACACTTGTCCAGGGTGTACACCGCCTTCCGCCCGATTGTAGCTGAGATAGGCACCAGCGCCCCCCCGGGACTTGAAAGGGAATAAGCGGTAGAAAAATGGATGGATGGATGGAAAAATTGGTACGGAGTGCAAGGAATCGGTACCGAATCGGTTCAAATGAGAACGATACCCATCCCTACATGTTGAAAAATGATATATATTTAAAAAATTGTAATGTTTTGACTTTTTTTTTTTTTTTTTCAAGGTCATTTCACTATTTTTCATTTCATCAGACCAACGTGGACACACTCCAAAACCCCTTAAAGGCCTACTGAAACCCACTACTAACCGACCTGATAGTTTATATATCATTGATGAAATTTTAACATTGCAACACATGCCAATACGGCCTTTTTTTGTTTACTAAATTGCAATTTTAAATTTCCCGTTTCCTGTTTAAAACGTCGCGGAATTTGTGACGTTACTGGTTGGAGGGGACATTTTAGCCCAGCACCACTTGCGGCTAAAAGTCGTCTCTTTTCATCGCATAATTACACAGTATTTTGGACATCTGTGTTGCTGAATCTTTTGCAATTTGTTCAATTAATAATGGAGAAGTCAAAGTAGAAAGATGGAGGTAGGAAGCTTTAGCCTTTAGCCACACAAACACATGGTGATTCCTTGTTAAAAATTCCCGGAGGTGAAGCTTTACTATGGATCAGAGCGGTCAAGCCAACATGAATCCCGACCACTTGTCAACCGGCAGGTTTCGGTGAGAAAATTGTGGTAAAAAGTCGCCTCATTTTTTGCAATTTGTTCAATTAATAATGGAGAAGTCAAAGTAGAAAGGTGGAGGTGGGAAGCTTTAGCCTTTAGCCACACAAACACACGGTGTTTCCTTGTTTAATATTCCCGGAGGTGAAGCTTTTTGAATTATATTTATATAGCGCTTTTCTCTAGTGACTCAAAGCACTTTACATTGTGAAACCCAGTATCTAAGTTACATATTTAAAGCAGTGTGGGTGGCACTGGGAGCAGGTGGGTAAAGTGTCTTGCCCTAGGACACAACGGCAGTGACTAGGATGGCGGAAGCGGGGATCGAACCGGCAACCCTCAAGTTGCTGGCACGGCCGCTCTACCAACCGAGCTATGCCGCCTTTACTATGGATCAGAGCGGTCAAGCGAACATGGATCCCGACCACTTGTCAACTGAGTTTTCGGTGAGAAAATTGTGGTAAAAAGTCGCCTCATCGTTTGCAATTTGTTCAATTAATAATGAAGAAGTCAAAGTAGAAAGATGGAGGTGGGAAGCTTTAGCCTTTAGCCACACAAACACACGGTGATTCTTTGTTAAAAATTCACAGAGGTGAAGCTTTACTATGGATCAGAGCGGTCAAGCGAACATGGATCACAACCACTTGTCAATTGACAGTTTTCGGTGAGAAAATTGTGGTAAAAAGTCGCCTCATCTTTTGCAATTTGTTCAATTAATAATGGAGAAGTCAAAGTAGAAAGGTGGAGGTGGGAAGCTTTAGCCTTTAGCCACACAAACACACGGTGATTCTTTGTTTAAAACTCCCGGAGGTGAAGCTGTACTATGGATCAGAGCGGTCAAGTGAACATGGATCCCGACCACTTGTCAACCGGCAGTTTTCGGTGAGAAAATTGTGGTAAAAAGTCGCCTCATCATTTGCAATTTGTTCAATTAATAATGGAGAAGTCAAAGTAGAAAGAAGGAGGTGGGAAGCTTTAGCCTTTAGCCACACAAACACACGGTGATTCCTTGTTTAAAATTCCCGGAGTTGAAACTTTATTATGAATCAGAGCGGTCAAGCGAACATGAATCCCGACCACTTGTCAACTGACAGTTTTCGGTGAGAAAATTGTGGTAAAAAGTCGCCTCATCGTTTGCAATTTGTTAAATTAATAATGGAGAAGTCAAAGTAGAAAGGTGGAGTTGGGAAGCTTTAGCCTTTAGCCACACAAACACACGGTGTTTCCTTGTTTAAAATTCCCGGAGGTGAAGCTTTTTGAATTTTTGGAATCATATTTACATAGCGCTTTTCTCTAGTGACTCAAAGCACTTTACATTGTGAAACCCAATATCTAAGTTACATATTCAAAGCAGTGTGGGTGGCACTGGGAGCAGGTGGATAAAGTGTCTTGCCCAAGGACGCAACGGCAGTGACTAGGATGGCAGAAGCGGGGATCGAACCGGCAACCCTCAAGTTGCTGGCACGGCTGCTCTACCAACCGAGCTATGCCGCCTTTACTATGGATCAGAGCGGTCAAGCGAACATGAATCCCGACCAATTGTCAACCGACAGTTTTCGGTGAGAAAATTGTGGTAAAAAGTCGCCTCTTACCGGAGATCAGCGGAGCTTCTGTCCTGCTGCAGCTTCGCGACTTCCATCAGACACTGGCGTCAACACACTTGTGGACACACCCTTCCGACTATCAGGTACTATTTAACTCACTAAAACACTAGCAACACAATAGAAAGATAAGGGGTTTCCCAGAATTATCCTAGTGAATGTGTCTAAAAACATCTGAATCGCTCCCAATGCAATCGCCTTTTTTTTTTAACTTTATTTTTTTCTAGTCCTTCACTCTAAATTTCCTCATCCACGAATCTTTCTTCCTCGCTCAAATTAATGGGGAAATCGTCGCTTTCTCGGTCCGAATACCTCTTGATGCTTTAGGCTCCCATTATAAACAATGTGAGGATGTGAGGAGAACTCACACCGGTGATGTCATCGTCTGCTACTTCCGGCAAAGGCGAGGCTTTTTTATTAGCGACCAAAAGTTGCGAACTTTATCGTCGATGTTCTCTACTAAATCCTTTCAGCAAAAATATGGCAACATCGCGAAATGATCAAGTATGACACATAGAATGGACCTGCTATCCCCCGTTTAAATAAGAAAATCTCATTTCAGTAGGCCTTTAAAACACGCATATAAAATATGAAAATCAGACCCGCTTTTTTGAACACAAATTTGTGTTGAAATAAACACGACCTCTAGAGGGCTCTCTTTCTGAAACTGGGCTACTTCCTCATCTTTATTACCAAGGCGGGGTTTTTGTACAAAGAGGTATCCGTTATATGAAAGTGAGTACATTTCAAGTGTCAGGAATCATGGTCTCCTCTGTCCGCCGTCTTTCGCCCTGACGAGGACACATCGGGGAGGTCGCGATACACGGGAAAATGTGCTGTGACTAATAAATATGCTTCCGTGCACATTTCACTTCCTGTCGTCATTAAATAATGTTTGAATTTCCAGCAGAGGAGCTCTTCTTCTGCTTCGTAATCATCATCATCATCATCATCATCATCCCCAAGCAGGAGGCACTTCGGTTGGTCTGGGGGTCCTCACAACGTCAGAACTCGTACTTTAGTGTGTGAAAGGTCGTGGTCTCAGACAACGTAAACGCTCCACTCGGGCGAGCTGATGAAAGACCCGGTACCGCTTCAGTTCAGCTTCCGTGCGCGGGCCGTGCCTTGGCCCGGACTAGGATGGGGGCGGTCTCAAGGCGCGGCAGGAGTGGCAGCAGGCCTTGCTGTAGTACCAGTGGCTGCACAGGTTGACCTTCAGCGCCAGCAGACAGTTGGTGGTGGGCCGGTCCTGGCAGCTCTCGTCTGGACACAAGTCACGGACACGTTCAGGGACGCGTTCAGATGGCGCTGGCGCACGCGCCCACTCACCCGGCGGCTCGGTGGGACACGGCTGAAGGCTGCACGTCTGTTTGGACACGGGCTTGGTGAGCGGGTCGCACCCTCGGACCAACTCCCGCTCCTGGTAGCACTTGACGTCACGCATCCTCACGCCCACGCCGCACGTCTTTGTGCACTGACCACACACACGATACACACACGTTACTCTACACACATGATACGCACTTGTTACGCACATGTAACATGTTTTACACGAGTTACGCACAAAAGTAACACACAGTTTACACACATAACAGATTTTACACACATGTGCAATACACCTGTTACACGCATATGTACAAAAGTGTATCCATCCATTTTCTACCGCTTATTCCCTTTTTTGGGGTCGCGGGGGGTGCTGGCGCCTATCTCAGCTACAATTGGGCGGGAGGCGGGGTACACCCTGGACAAGTCGCCACCTCATCGCAGGGCCAACACAGATAGACAGACAACATTCACACTCACATTCAAACACTAGGGCCAATTTAGTGTTGCCAATCAACCTATCCCCAGGTGCATGTCTTTGGAGGTGGGAGGAAGCCGGAGTACCCGGAGGGAACCCACGCATTCACGGGGAGAACATGCAAACTCCACACAGAAAGTTCCCGAGCCTGGATTTGAACCCAGGACTGCAGGAACTTCGTATTGTGAGGCAGACGCACTAACCCCTCTTCCACCGTGAAGCCCTACAAAAGTGTATATACACTTGTAAAGGACACACCTGTTACACACATATGTAACGTGTGTTGGGCACATATGTAACACACGTTACACACGTGACACAGAGTTTCACACATGTAACACACAAGTCGCACATATACAGTCGCGATCAAAAGTGTACATACACTTGTAAAGGACATAATGTCATGGCTGTCTTGAGTTTGCAATCATTTCTATAACTCTTACTGTTACACACACACACGTACAAAGTACACAGATCACACCCGTTACAAACACGTTACCTATGTTACACACAAGTAGTTTGATTGGTGCTTACGTGTTTCACATGAAAACAGTTTGAGTCAACAAGACGTTGAAATAGAGCAAATATGTTACACACACAAAACACTCATATTAACCATTTGGTACAAACGTTTTACACACATGTACAAAACACACACTATATACACTTTTTACACATTTAAGTGACACACGTTATACATGTTACACACGTTTGTAACACACATGTTACACACAGAGATTTTACTCACGTTACTTACACTTACCACTCATCTTATGTTTTACACATGCATTACACACGTTAAACATGTGTTACACACACTTTGCACGCCTGTCAAACATGCTATGCATATGGAACACACATTTGACACACATATGTAACAGGTGTTACAGATGTGTATCTGTAACAGGTGTATCTGTAACAGGTGTTACAGATGTGTGTGAATGTTTTACACGCGTTACGCACAAAAGTAACACACCGTTTACACACATAACAGATTTTACACACACGTGCAACACACCTGTTACACACATATGTAACATGAGTTGGGCACATATGTAACACACATGTTACACACATGTAACACACACGTCGCACATATACAGTCGTGATCAAAAAACTCTTACTGTTACACACACACACACACACACACAACATACACAGAGCACACCCGTTACAAACACGTTACCAATGTTACACACAAGTAGCTCACGTGTTTCACATGAAAACGGTTTGAGTCAACAAGACGTTGAAATAGAGCAAATATGTTACACGCACAAAACACTCATATTAACCAATTGGTACATACGTTTTACACACATGTACAAAACACACACTATATACACTTTTTACACATTTAAGTAACACATGTTACAAACGTTTGTAACACACATGTTACACACAGAGATTTTACTCACGTTACTTACACTTACCACTCATCTTATGTTTTACACACGCATTACACACGTTACACGTGTTACACATGTGTTACACACACTTCGCACGCCTGTCAAACATGCTATGCATATGGAACACACATTTCACACACATCTGTAACAAGTGTTACAGATGTGTGTGAATGTTTTACACGCGTTAGCACAAAAGTAACACACCGTTTACACACATAACACATTTTACACACACGTGCAACACACCTGTTACACACATATGTAACGTGTGTTGGGCACATATTTAACACACAGGTTACACATGTGACACAGAGTTTCACACATGTAACACCCATGTCGCACATATACGGTCGCGATCACAAGTGTACATACACTTGTAAAGGACATAATGTCATGGCTGTCTTGAGTTTACAATCATTTCTATAACTCTTACTGTTACACACACACACGTACAAAGTACACAGAGCACACCCGTTACAAACACGTTACCTATGTTACACACAAGTAACTCACGTGTTTCACATGAAAACAGTTTGAGTCAAGACGTTGAAATAGAGCAAATATGTTACACACACAAAACACTCATATTAACCATTTGGTACATACGTTTTACACACATGTACAAAACACACACGTTACTTACACTTACCACTCATCTTAAGTTTTACACACGCATTACACACGTTACACATAAGTTACACACACTTTGCACGCCTGTCAAACATGCTATGCATATGGAACACACATTATCACACACATCTGTAACAGGTGTTACACATAATACATGCATATGCAACATATGTTATACACATAAAACAGATTTTACACGTGTTACGCACATTTTACTTACATGTAACACTCATGCTACACACTTGGTACATATGTTATACAAATGTCCTGTACGTGTTACACGCACGCACAAGACACACACGATAAACATTAAGGTAACACGTGCTATGCATGTTACACATGTATATAACACACATGTTAAACACATAATAGAGATTTTACACGTTACTTACACGTAACGCTCATCTTAGACACACTGTACACATGTTTTACACACACATTACTCAATTGTTACACACACTTTGCACACCTGTCAAACATATGCTATGCATATGGTACACACGTTTCACACACATCTGTAACAGGTGTTACCCATAATACATTGAAATGTAACACGTGTTACACACGTAAAACGGATTTTACACCTTTTTAAGCTCATGTCACCTCTAAACTAAACTACCTAATGTACACATGTGATATGTTACACTCATACCACAATACTTGTTACGCTCATCAGCTGACCTCGGACCAGGGCGTGGTGTACCACTTGAAGCACGGCCTCTCAAAGCAGGTGTTTTCGTTTTCGGGCTTCTCGCCAGCCCCGCACGCCTCATCATCAAAGGTCTGGAACTTTCCGGCGCCGATGCCAACGCACTGGACAATCCTCCGTTTGACACCGCGGCCGCACGTGGTGTTGCACTGAAGACAGAGGTCATTGACTTCGAGGTTTTGTGAAGCAGATCAAGATTTTAAAGAATGGAATACGTTCCTTGATGAGTCTCACCTTGTCCCAGTCCTGACTCAACCAATGTGGGGCACAGTCCCTCTCGCCACACGGGTGTATGGCCAGGGGCTTCTCGTCCACGGAACACTGGTCCTGCGGCACTACGCGACCCTCGGGAGCCTTACAGTATACATGCCGCACCATCCTCCCCTGGGCGCAAGACCCCGAGCACTGCGACAGCAAGGGTCAAAAATCTAAATCTAACGACTAATTCTGGACCAAGTAACGTGTTTTTGTCTAACTGCCACTCACAGGCCCCCACTCCGACACGGTCCAGTGACGTTCGCAAGGCGGACCCGTGCAGTTTTTGATATTCGGTGGTTTGGTCATCTCGTCGCACGGACTGTTTTCGTCGGAGCAGCGGACGTCGCGGGTCACCTGATCTCTTTGGCCACATTTGGCAGAACACTGGAGGAGGGAGAAGGCCGCGTTGAAAAATTTGGATCGAGTTCAGGAAAGGTTCTAGAAATCACTATAAAAGGTGGTATACCTCTGTCCACTCAGCTACCTCCCACTGCGGTCCACAGGCAGGGCTTTTGCATGCCCGCCTCTCCACGGGTCTCTCCAAGTCGGCCATGCTGCAGAGATCACTGTAGACGGAGCTGTCAAGGCCAGGCGACAGCATCTTCCAGCAGCGGACCTGCCGGAACTGGAACCCTTCCCCGCAAGTCCTCGAGCACTCGCTCCAGCTGCTGGCCTCCCACCTGAGGGACCCCGAAGCAACCCAGAGATCCGGTTGTTGTCCACAATGTGTGAACTTGTGACAGTACCTGGGCTGACATTCCCGTCCGATGCAGAAGTCGTGGACTGGTTCTGGTTTGGTCAGAGCATCACAGTACATGTCGTGCACCTCGATGCCGTCATAACGGACACACGTGACGAAGGACTTGGACACACCTGGAAAAGACGAGCAGGAAACATTGCATCATGAGGATGCCGGTCGGGATTGACCATAGAGAAGTGTCAGTACCGATGGAGCAGGTCATGCTGCAGGGTTCCTGGGAGGAAAGTTTCCAGCGGTACATGTCAGCTGGACTGAGCTTCAAGTTCTTCTGGTAGAGCCTGGGATTTCCTCTGTGGACCAGAATCTGTGTCTCATCTCAGACTATACAGCAGAATGCAGCTCTTACACTACCTGGTTCTGTTGAAGCGGCCGATGGTCCTCTGCACCGTCTTGTTCTGGTAGAACCCGTCTCCGCTCTCGTTCCGTTTGCGACCCATTGTAAACTCCAAGGTGTGGTTCATGCCATAGGGTCCGTCTGGCTCCAGACTGCTGGAGTCCACTTCCGACGAGAAGAAGCCGTCTCCTTCAGTCAGCAGCTGATTGCTGGAAATGTTGACGAGCAGCTCGTCAGGGCTGAGCCGGCCTTCCAGCAGGACCCTCCAGATGAGGTTCGGGGAGTCTGCTTTGGGATTCAGCGGCCCGCCGACAGGGACCGGGTTGGCGGTACTTCCAGTATGGCTACTGTTTCTCTCTGGTGGACAAAGACGGAAGAGGACCGTGAAAAATGTGCGTTGAGCTTTTCCCGTCCAGCTCGTTTCAGTTGGCTTTCAGTCACATGGCTTATCGCTGACTCCGCCGTGGAGTAATGGCCTCAGCGCCCTGCGGAACGCCATTAGTGACGACTGGCGAGCAAAGTCTGAATTTTTCATTCGCTGCTTTATGTGTGTGTCTGTGAGAGGCATGAATAATACAACACTGTACAAGATACACGTGCGCACAAAAAATGTGACCCATTTTGTCACAACCTGGAGACTGTCCAACACGGACTGCCTTTCACTGAACAGATTTTAGGATGTCCAGCTCGCAGAGATCAAGGAACGACCGCATTTTTAAATCTTATTTCCAAATGGTACCGACACAAAACGGCCGTTGGGGACACACACACACAGGGCGCCGCTACCTGACAATGTTGAGTCGGATGCTTCGTCCTGGTCGCAGTCGATGGCCTCCGTTTCCTCGTAGACCTCGTTTGTTTCCTGGCTATTCTTGACCATGTCCGCCCCTGCCTCTAACATTCCATTAGGGGGCGTCTGCTCATAATGGCTGTTGTTGGGGGCCGGCAGAGCCCCCGCTTCCAGGGAGACATCCCCGGCCGACGTGTCCAGTCCGGTGTAGACGGGGGGAGGCGGGACGGGCGGCAGGGAGTCCCGCAGGATGGTGTACTCGTACGTGATGTAAGGTGTGCGACCGTTCTGGTTCCAGACCTGAGACGCAAGTCCCGTTTCAAGTGGGCATTTTGACTGACAAATACAAACCCCGTTTCCATATGAGCCGGGAAATTGTGTTAGATGTAAATATAAACAGAATACAATGATTTGCAAATCATTTTCGACCCATATTCAGTTAAATATGCTACAAAGACAACATATTTGATGCTCAAACTCATAAAAACATTTTTTGTGTGCAAATAATCATTAACTATAAAATTTGATGCCAGCAACACGTGACAAAGAAGTTGGGAAAGGTGGCAATAAATACTGATAAAGTTGAGAAATGCTCATCAAACACTTATTTGGAACATCCCCCAGGTGTGCAGGCTAATTGGAAACAGGTGGGTGCCATGATTGGGTATAAAAGCAGCTTCCATGAAATCCGAAGTAATTCACAAACAAGGATGGGGCGAGGGTCACCAATTTGTAAGCAAATTGTCGAACAGTTTTAAGACGACATTTCTCAACGAGTTATTGCAAGGAATTTAGGGATTTTACCATCTACGGTCTGTAAAATCATCAAAAGGTTCAGACAATCTGGAGAAATCACTGCACGTAAGCGATGATATTACGGACCTTTGATCCCTCAGGCGGTACTGCATCAAAAACCGACATCAGTGTGTAAATGATATCACCACATGGGCTCAGGACCGCTTCATAAAACCTCTGTCATTAACTACAGTTGGTCGCTACATCTGTAAGTGCAAGTTAAAACTCTGCTATGCAAAGCAAAACCCATTTATCAACAACACCAAGGAACGCTGCTGGCTTAGCTGGGCCCGAGCTCATCTAAGATGGACTGATGCAAAGTGGAAAAGTGTTCTGTGTTCTGACAGGTCCATCCATTTTCTACCGCTTATTCCCTTTCGGGGTCGCGGGGGGCGCTGACGCCTATCTCAGCTACAATCGGGCGGAAGGCGGGGTACACCCTGGACAAGTCGCCAGCTCATCGCAGCGCCAACACAGATAGACAGACAACATTCACACTCACATTCACACACTAGGGCCAATTTAGTGTTGCCAATCAACCTATCCCCAGGTGCATGTCTTTGGAAGTGGGAGGAAGCCGGAGTACCCGGAGGGAACCCACGCATTCACGGGGAGAACATGCAAACTCCACACAGAAAGATCCCGAGCCTGGATTTGAACCCAGGACTGCAGGACCTTCGTATTGTGAGGCAGACGCACTAACCCCTCTGCCACCGTGAAGCCCGTTCTGACAGGTCCATATTTCAAATTATATTTAGAAACTGTGGACGTGGTGTCCTCTGGAACAAAGAGGAAAATAACCATCCGGATTGTTATAGGCGCAAAGTTCAAAAACTAGCATCTGTGATGGTATGGGGGTGCATTAGCACCCAAGGCATGGGTAACTTACACATCTGTGCAGGCACCATTAATGCTGAATGGTCCATACAGGTTTTGGAGCAACATATGTTGTCATCCAAGCAACGTTATCATGGACGCCCCTGCTTATTTCAGCAAGATAATGCCAAGCCACGTGTTACAACAGCGTGGTTTCGTAGTAAAAGAGTGCGGGTACTTTCCTGGCCCGCCTGCATTCCAGACCTGTCCCCCATCGAAAATGTGTGGCGCATTATGAAGTGTAAAATACGACAGCGGGGACCCCGGACTGTTGAACGACTGAAGCTCTACATAAAACAAGAATGGGAAAGAATTCCACTTGCAAAGCTTCAACAATTAGTTTCCTCAGTTCCCAAACGTTTATTGAGTGTTGTTAAAAGACAAGGTGATGTAACACAGTGGTGAACATGCCCTTTCCCAACTACTTTGGCACATGTTGCAGCCATGAAATTCTAAGTTAATTATTATTTGCTAAAAAAAATAAAGTTTATGAGTTTCAATATTGAATATCTTGTCTTTGTAGTGCATTTAACTGAATATGGGTTGAAAATGATTTGCAAATTATTGTATTCCATTTATATTTACATTTAACACATTTTCCCAACTCATATGGAAACAGGGTTTGTAAATACGTCCACATTTCTGCACCGTGGCGACCACACAAGCAGTGTAAGGCGGTCACGTACCAGGATGTTGATGGCCTGGTCAATGGGTCCTTTGGCCACGATGTACTCGATGCCGGTCTCGTACACATCCATCGGGCGGCGGTACTTGAAGACGGTTCCCGCCACATGAAAGTTCTGAGGACTGTCCAACTTGTAGGCGCCGTTGAAGAAGAAGTTTCCGGCCTGATCGGTCACAGCTGGATGGAGACGAGGGACAAACGGTGGACTTCAGGCGTGGTCACGTTAATGTGTGGCCGTGTTGCATGCTGGGAGAAGTAACCACCGAGAACATCCGCGGACTTCTTCCTCTCGATGATCTGGATGTCCCACGATCCTTCAGGGATTTGCGTAATGAAGGAGTAACCTGGACGGTCGGGAGGAGGAGCTTAGCGTCCCTTAGCGGACTCCCGTCAAGCCTGGCTTTGCAGAACTCACCCAGAGTGGTAGAACCCCGCCGGAGGTTCCCGGTGACTCTGCTGCAGCTGCTGCCATCGCCCCGGCAGACTCCGCATTTGTCCAACGTGTTGGACGAGAAGAGCACGCCGTCGCACCCGATTGGCTGGGCCGCAAGAAGAAAAAAAAAAAAAAACATCTAAGAAAAGGGACGGGATGACGCAACAAGACTTGGAATGAGATGAGAACGTTCCTCGGAGCAGACAGAAGTCAAACTTGTGTCTCGCAGGTGGCGGTGAATAAAGTTCCAGGGCATGGACTCACCTCACACTTACCGTCCACGCAGACGCCGCGATAGCTGCTGTACTTGCAGGACGTTCCGTCGCGAGCCGGCGCCATCAGCTGCCTCTGGCCATCGGCGGTGGTGCAGTGGAGGTCGCAGGGGTTACTGGATATGTGCACGTAGTCGTCTGGACGGCGTGGTCAGAGGTCACATTTATCAACGTGGTGTTTTGTCCAAGCTACAAGACCGATTGGTCGAGTGCTCGATTCGTGAAGTGGACGTTTATCTATGTCGGCTTTGGGGCTGAACGACTAGCGATGTTGCGTCAGTTTGTCCTACCGGGATACAGCGGTTTCCACTGGTAGCTCCGCCCACTGTAAAGCTGCGAGTTGAATGACCAGCACTGCTCCTCTCTGAAGCTCCTCCCACTGGTGGGACATTCCTGTGGGGCCGCAGCACTTTCACACAATCGCATACAAAGACGTCCCCCGCTCATATTCACTGACACAAGGGGTGAGGACACGGAGACTCACCTGTGTGTTGCACAGGTGGTATCTCTTGGGGGTCCCCGTGCACGTCATGTTGTCTTTGCCCGCAGTCACTTTCTGTCTTTGGACACAAAATACACCATTGAAGAAATATACATGTATGAAACCTGATTGCCCTCTCAACGGAGGGTGCTTACAGACATCAGTCCTTTACCAAGCAAAGGTAATACGCAAGGACATTAACACATCCGACACGTACGTAGGATTAACCGAAGGAGCGTTCAAAACAAGATGGAATAATCACAACGCCTCCTTTAGAAACCAGACTTTGCGGAATTCTACAGAACTCAGCAAACACATCTGGAACCTCAAAGACAATAATGTTGAAGATTCAATAACATGGCAAATTCTTGCATCCAGCACACCTTACAACAGTGGTAATAAAAGATGCAACCTATGCTTAAAAGAGAAACTGTTTATTATATATCATCCAGATCTATCATCCCTCAACAAGCGCAGTGAAATCATTTCAACATGCCGCCACAGACGGAAACACCTCCTAGGTAACACATGAGCCAATCACCACACCCTACGCCTGCCTGTACCCACCCACTCTGTGCTCTATATAAACCATTGTATGTGAATGCTTCCATTAAAATCTCCTGATGATTGAGGGAACCCCTCATGAAACACTTCTGTAGAGATGAAGTAGTCTTGTGATTTTTCCCACACCTACATATTGCGCTCTACCACGGTATCGAGCACTATTCTCTGGATAATCCAATCAAGACATATGTATGTATTTATGTATATCAGTGGTTCTTAACCTGGGTTCGATCGAACCCTAGGGGTTCGGTGAGTCGACCTCAGGGGTTTCGGCGGAGGTTAAAACACACCCGACTTATCGTGTAAATACAAACTTCTCCCTATCGGCGTATTACGGATACGGCAACGGCTGACTGATTTGCAAGTGTGTAATTTGTTGTGAGTTTATGCACTGTGTTGGTGTTCTTGTGCACCAGTAAAAAAAAAACATGGTAACACTTTAGTATGGGGAACATATTCACCATTAATTAGTTACTTATTAACATGCAAATTAGTAACAAATTGGCTCTTAACTAGTCATTATTAAGTACTTATTAATGCCTTATTCGGCATGGCCTTTTTATAACCCTAACCAAATAACTCTAAGTTAAGTCTTTATTACATAGAATATGTTCCTTTAGTGTAATAAAGACTTAACTTAGAGTTATTTGGTTAGGGTTCCTTTAGTGGGCTTCACGGTGGCAGAGGGGTTAGTGCGTCTGCCTCACAATACAAAGTTCCTGCAGTCCTGGGTTCAAATCCAGGCTCGGGATCTTTCTGTGTGGAGTTTGCATGTTCTCCCCGTGAATGCGTGGGTTCCCTCCGGGTACTCCGGCTTCCTCCCACTTCCAAAGACATGCACCTGGGGATAGGTTGATTGGCAACACTAAATTGGCCCTAGTGTGTGAATGTGAGTGTGAATGTTGTCTGTCTATCTGTGTTGGCCCTGCGATGAGGTGGCGACTTGTCCAGGGTGTACCCCGCCTTCCGCCCGATTGTAGCTGAGATAGGCGCCAGCGCCCCCCGCGACCCCGAAAGGGAATAAGCGGTAGTAAATGGATGGATGGATGTTCCTCTAGTGTCCAAATAATTCAAAATTAAGTCTGTGTTATTTAGAATATGTTCCCCATACTAAAGTTTTACCAAAAACGTATAACTTTGTCTTGAATGTGAAAAAAAATAACATTTTATTTTTCACTAAAGAAGGGTTCGGTGAATGCGCATATGAAACTGGTGGGGTTCCGTACCTCCAAAAAGGTTAAGAACCACTGATATATATATATATATATATATATATATGTATATATATATATACAGCCACCGATTGTGCAAGTTCTCCCACTTAAAATGATGACAGAGGTCTGTAATTTTCATCATAGGTACACTTCAACTGTGAGAGACAGAATGTGAAAAAAAATCCAGGAATTCACATTGTAGGAATTTTAAAGAATTTATTTGTAGATGATGGCAGAAAATAAGTATTTGGTCAACCATTCAAAGCTCTCGCTGATGGAAGGAGGTTTTGGCTCAAAATCTCACAATACATGGCCCCATTCATTCTTTCCTTAACACGGATCAATCGTCCTGTCCCCTAGGCAGAAAAACAGCCCCAAAGCATGATGTTTCCACCCCCATGCTTCACAGTAGGTATGGTGTTCTTGGGATGCAACTCAGTATTCTTCTTCCTCCAAACACGACGAGTTGAGTTTATACCAAAATGGATACATGGATGATACAGCAGAGGATTGGGAGAATGTCATGTGGTCAGATGAAACCAAAATAGAACTTTTTGGTATAAACTCAACTCGTCGTGTTTGGAGGAAGAAGAATACTGAGTTGCATCCCAAGAACACCACACCTACTTTGAAGCATGGGGGTGGAAACATCATGCTTTGGGGCTGTTTTTCTGCTAAGGGGACAGGACGATTGATCCGTGTTAAGGAAAGAATGAATGGGGCCATGTATCGTGAGATTTTGAGCCAAAACCTCCTTTGAATGGTTGACCAAATACTTATTTTCCCCCATAATTTACAAATAAATTCTTTAAAATTCCTACAATGTGAATTCCTGGATTTTTTTTCCACATTCTGTCTCTCACAGTTGAAGTGTACCTATGATGAAAATTACAGACCTCTGTCATCATTTTAAGTGGGAGAACTTGCACAATCGGTGGCTGACTAAAATATATAAAGAAATGTATATATATATATATATATATATATACACACACTTAAGGAGGAAGGACTGACCTCTGTTTGAGGCAGTGTCGTTCCTGTGACTTGACTCCGCCCCCACAGGTTCGAGTGCACGCAGTCCACTTAGCCCACTCCCCCCACCAGTATGTGGTCACCTGCAGCGCTTCTTCAAGACTGTTGGAAGCCACACCTTCCTCCTGCACACACACACACACACACACACACACACACACACACACACACACACACACACACACACACGGTTGTCATGTACCATTGACAAGGTGACAAGGTTTTCATGTATTATTGACATATTGAAGGATTGAATTACTTCACATTAAATATTCCACTTTTAAATATTTTTGGGGGAAATATAACATATTTTATGTCTTACATGTGTTACCCATAGAAGAAGCATGTTTTCTTTACACAAAAAGGGCATAAAATAGATATTGAAATCTAAACTGCATATCGACAGATAGACCTGAAGTGGTTAAAATATGTAAGTGAGAAGGTAAAAAACAATAGTAATGTAAGACTTATTTCAACACTTTTTTGAATGGGACCTCTTCGGATCCCTGAGACTCTTAGTGTCATTTAAAAAAATAAAACTGCCATTGTTTTTTAAATTCATGATGAATCAAAATCAATTTTTTTATGAATGATTGACCTTTTCAATTTACATCAAATGTTCTACTTAGAAAAATTCCATAGTGTGGGAATTTTTTTAATTGAAAAAAGGGTTTTCTTTAACAAAAAGGGTATGAAACATTTTTAAAAAAAAATCTAAACTTCATATCGACACATAGATATGAAGTTGATTTAGGTATTTAAGTGAGGAAGTAAAAAACTAAAATAATGTACGACTTATTTTTAACACTTTTTGGGGGTCCCTAGGAATTTTTGTTGGATTTAAAAAAATAAATAAAAAATGTCCATGCATCCATTCATTTTCTATAGCGCTTGTTATTGTTCAAATATTAACAATGAATCAAAATCAATGTTGTTATGAATTATTGACCTATTCAAGGCTCCAATGACTCCACATCAATTGTTTCAGTTTGACATATTTTATGGGGGAAATACTGCATAATTTGTGTGGGTTTTTACATTAAAAAAGGGTTTTCTTTAACAAAAATGGTATAAAAATTTTTTTTTTAAAGTAAACTTAATATATGAAGTTTATTTAGATATTTAAGTGACAAAGTAAAAAAAATTAAAATAATCTACGACTTATTTTTAAACACTTTTTTTTTTAAATAGGACCCTTTTGGGTCCCTGAGAATTTTTAGGGGATTTAAAAAACAAACAAACATATAATTGTTCAAAAATTCAAAATGAATCAAAATTCAATGTTGTTATGAATTATTGACATATTTAAGGCTCCAATTACTCGATAATGTACTACTTCTTTTTAACACTTATTTTTTTAATGGGACCCTTTTGGGTCCCTAAGAATTTTTGTTGGATTTAAAAGATTTAAAAAAAAAGCCCATCATCCATCCATTCATTTTCTGCCGCTTGTCATTGTTCAAAAATTAACAAAGAATCAAAATCAATGTTGTTATGAATTATTGACCTATTCAAGGCTCCAATTACTTCACATCAATTGTTTCAGTTTGACATATTTTATGGGGGAAATACTGCATTACTTGTGGGGGGTTTTTACATTAAAAAAAGGGTTTTCTTAACCAAAATTGTATTAAACATTTTTTGTACACTTCATCCGATATGAAGTTTAATTAGATATTTAAGTGAGAAAGTAAAAAACAAAAATAATGTACGACTTATTTTTAACCCTTTTATTTTTAATGGGACCCTTTTGGGTCCCTGAGAATTTTTGTTGGATTTAAAAAAAAATAAAACATTTAATTGTTCAAAAATTCAAAATGAATATAAATCAATATTGTTATGAATTATTGACATATTTAAGGCTCCAATTACTTGATAATGTACTACTTCTTTTTAACACTTATTTTGTAATGGGACCCAAAATGAGAATTTTTGTTGGATTTAAAAAATTAAAAAATATGTCCATCCATCCATTCATTCATTTTCTATCGCTTGTCATTGTTCAAACATTTTTAATGAATCAGAATCAATGTTATTATGAATTCTTGACCTATTTAAAGTTCCAATTACTTCACATCAATTATTTCAGTTTGACATATTTTATGGGGGAAATACAGCATAATTTGTGGGGGGGTTTTACATTAAAAAAAGGGTTTTCTTAACAAAAAGTGTATAAAACATTTTTTTTTTTTTAAAGTAAACTTCATACCGATATGAAGTTTAATTAGATATTTAAGTGAGAAAGTAAAAAACAAAAATAATGTACGACTTATTTTTAACCCTTTTATTTTTAATGGGACCCTTTAGGGTCCCTGAGAATTTTTGTTGGATTAAAAAAAACCAAAAAACATTTAATTGTTCAAAAATTCAAAATGAATCAAAATCAAAGTTGTTATGAATTATTGACATATTTAAGGCTCCAATTACTCGATAATGTATGACTTATTTTTAACATTTTTTTTTTTAATGGGACCCTTTAGGGTCCCTGAGAATTTTTGTTGGATTTAAAAAATTTAAAAATATGTCCATCTATCCATTCATTCATTTTCTATCACTCGTCATTATTCAAAAATTTAAAATGAATCAAAATCAATGTTATTATGAATTATTGACCTATTTAAATCTCCAATTACTTCACATCAATTATTTCAGTTTGACATATTTTATGGGGGGAATACTGCATTACTTGTGGGGTTTTTTTACATTAAAAAAAGGTTTTCTTAACCAAAATTGTATTAAACATTTTTTGTAAACTTCATACCGATATGAAGTTGATTTAGATATTTAAGTGAGAAAGTAAACAACAAAAATAATGCACGACTTATTTTTAACCCTTTTCTTTTTAATGGGACCCCTCTGGGTCCCTGAGAATTTTTGTTGGATTTAAAAAAAAAATAAAACATTTAATTGTTCAAAAATTCAAAATGAATATAAATCAATGTTGTTATGAATTATTGACATATTTAAGTCTCCAATTACTCGATAATGTATGACTTATTTTTAACACTTATTTTTTAATGGGACCCTTATGGGTCCCTGAGAATTTTTGTTGGATTTAAAAAATAAAAACATATGTCCATCCATCCATTCATTCATTTTCTATCGCTTGTCATTGTTCAAACATTTTAAATGAATCAGAATCAATGTTATTATGAATTCTTGACCTATTTAAAGTTCCAATTACTTCACATCAATTATTTCAGATTGACATATTTTATGGGGGAAATACTGCATAATTTGTGGGGTTTTTTTACATTAAATAAAGGGTTTTCTTCACCAAAATTGTATTAAACATTTTTTGTAAACTTCATACCGATATGAAGTTGATTTAGATATTTAAGTGAGAAAGTAAAAAACAAAAATTATGTCCGACTTATTTTTAACCCTTTTTTTTAATGGGACCCTTTTGGGTCCCTGAGAATTTTTGTTGGCTTCAAAAAAACATCTAATTGTTCAAAAATTCAAAATGAATATAAATCAATATTGTTATGAATTATTGACATATTTAAGTTTCCAATTACTCGATAATGTATGACTTATTTTTAACACTTATTTTTTAATGGGACCCTTATGGGTCCCTGGGAATTTTTGTTGGATTTAAAAAATTTTAAAATATGTCCATCTATCCATTCATTCATTTTCTATCACTTGTCATTGTTCAAAAATTTAAAATTAATCAAAATCAATGTTATTATGAATTATTGACCTATTTAAATCTCCAATTACTTCACATCAATTATTTCAGTTTGACATATTTTATGCGGGAAATACTGCATAAATTGTGGGGGGTTTTACATTTAAAAAAGGCTTTTCTTAACAAAAAGTGAATACAATTTTTTTTTATATATAGTAAACTTCACACCGATATGAAGTTGATTTAGATATTTAAGTGAGGAAGTAAAAAACAAAAATTATGTCCGATTTATTTTTAACCCTTTTTTTTAATGGGACCCTTATGGGTCCCTGAAAATTTTTGTTGGATTTAAAAAAAAACCAAAAACATTTAATTGTTAAAAAATTCAAAATGAATCAAAATCAATGTTGTTATGAATTATTGACATATTTAAGGCTCCAATTATTCGATAATGTATGACTTATTTTTAACACTTATTTTTTAATGGGACCCTTATGGGTCCCTAAGAATTTTTGTTGGATTTGAAAAAAAAAAAAAAACATTTAATTGTTCAAAAATTCAAAATGATTCAAAATCAATGGTAGCACAATTATTGGTTGGGAAATATTGGAAATGTTGTGTTTTTGCCATTAAAAACAGGGTTTTCTTTGGCAAAAATGGTATAAAATATGAAAAAAACAAACATTAAATGTCAAAAAGTTATATCTACAGTTGAATCTAAACTGGATTCAGAGATATAAGCGTTGAAAAACAAAAATTAACATTTTTAGGACTCAGACCCTGGGACCAAACTTGAAGGGAGCCCAGAAGGTTGAAAAACATCAATATATTTCAATGGTTCTGCGATGAGGTGGCGACTTGTCCAGGGTGTACTTCGCCTTCCGCCCGATTGTAGCTGGGATAGGCACCAGCGCCCCCTGCTACCCCAAAGGGAATAAGCGGTAGAAAATGGATGGATTTTAATGGTTTAGAAAGTGAAAAATATCTCAATTCTGGCACGCGGCCCTTTAGCGGGAATTGTTTGGACACCATTGCTCTGACACGTTACCACCCCGCCAAATGTGGGATACTCCATCCTCCTCTGGGTTCTTAACCTTTTCCACTTTGGAAGCACATTTTGAGTCGTGACAAGAAACGTACGTGCGGCGTTCCAAAATAGGACGGCCGCCGACTCCCGAACATTCCTGGAGTGCAGCGGCCGCACTGATGGACAAGGACAGAGGCTGGAATGTGCGGGGGTGGGGGTGGGGGTGGGGGTGTGGGTGTGGGGGGCAGTGGGTGGACAAGCGTGTGTACCTGCAGGCCCGTGGTGGACAGTCTCACCGACAGCAGCAGCGTGAGGAGGCCCAGGAGGACCACGCCCGTCTCCCCGCACGGCTCCAAGGAGCGCACCCTCATCCTGGGCAGGCAACAAGGGGTCACTTTTTAAAATAGTGTGACTTCTGGCTGGTTAGCGACCTCTTCAGGCACAACATGGAGCAGAAACAACATCAGTCAATCCCAACTGGGCTATAGAACTAGACATGTAAGGACTAGAGCTGTCCTATCTGGTCTTTAAACAAGAAATGATGACGCAACTGGACTGTTCAGTTGTCTTGGAAGATCTTCTGAACTCTCATCCGAACAGGGTTAATTAGATCATGATCAAAGACTAAATAGGACAGCTGTAGTCCCATGTGGTCTTGTCACCATTACATGCTTGATATTAAATAGGACCAGAGCTGTCCTATCTAGTCTTTAAACAAGAAATGATGACGCAACTGGACTGTTCAGTTGTCTTGGAAGATCTTCTGAACTCTCATCCGAACAGGGTTAATTAGATCATGATCAAAGACTAAATAGGACAGCTGTAGTCCCATCTGGGCTTGTCACCATTTCATGCTTGATATTACATAGGACTACAGCTGTCCTATAAACAGGAAATGATGAAGCAACTGGACTGTTCAGTTGTCTTGGAAGATCTTCTCCCTCTCATCCTAACAGGGGTAATTACATCATGATCAAAGACTAGATAGGACAGCTGTAGTCCCATCTACTCTTGTCACAATTTCATGCTTGATGATAAATAGGACCAGCGCTGTCCTATAAACAGGAATTGATGACGCAACTGGACTGTTCAGTTGTCTTGGAAGATTTTCTGCCTCTCATCCGGACAAGGTTAATTATAACATGCTCAAAGACTAGAAAGGACAGCTGTAGTCCCATCTGGTCTTGTCACCATTTTATGCTTGAGATTACATAGGACCAGAGCTGTCCTATCTAGTCTTTAATCAGGAAATGATGACGCAACTGGACTGTTCAGTTGTCTTGGAAGATCTTCTGCCTTTCATCCGAACAGGGTTCATTAGATCATGATCAAAGACTAAATAGGACAGCTGTAGTCCCATTTGGTCTTGTCACCATTTCATGCTTGAGATTACATAGGACCAGAGCTGTCCTATCTAGTCTTTAAACAAGAAATGATGACGCAACTGGACTGTTCAGTTGTCTTGGAAGATCTTCTGAACTCTCATCCGAACAGGGTTAATTAGATCATGATCAAAGACTATATAGGACAGCTGTAGTCCCATCTGGTCTTGTCACCATTTCATGCTTGATATTACATAGGACTACAGCTGTCCTATAAACAGGAAATGACGAAGCAACTGGACTGTTCAATTTCTTGGAAGATCTTCTGCCTTTCATCCGAACAGGGTTCATTAGATCATGCCCAAAGACTAGATAGGACAGCTTTAGTCCTACCTGGTCTTGTCACCATTTCATGCTTGAGATTACATAGGACTACAGCTGTCCTATAAACAGGAAATGACGATGCAACTGGACTGTTCAGTTGTCTTGGAAGATCTTCTGCCTCTCATCCGAACAGGGTTAATTAGATCATGATCAAAGACTAAATAGGACAGCTGTAGTCCCATGTGGTCTTGTCACCATTACATGCTTGATATTAAATAGGACAAGAGCTGTCCTATCTACTCTTTAAACAAGAAATGATGACGCAACTGGACTGTTCAGTTGTCTTTTAAGATATTCTGCCTCTCATCCTAACATGGTTAATTAGATCATGATCAAATTCTAAATAGGACAGCTGTAGTCCCATGTGGTCTTGTCACCATTTCATGCTTGATATTAAATAGGACCAGAGCTGTCCTATCTAGTCTTTAAACAAGAAATTATGACGCACCTGGACTGTTCAGTTTCTTGGAAGATCTTCTGCCTCTCATCTGAGCAGGGTTAATTAGATCATGGTCAAAGACTAGATAGGACATCTGTAGTCCCATCTGGTCTTGTCACCATTTCATGCTTGAGATTACATAGGACTACACCTGTCCTATAAACAGGAAATGATGAAGCAACTGGACTGTTCAGTTGTCTTGGAACATCTTCTGCCTCTCATCCGAACAGGGTTCATTAGATCATGATCAGAGACTAGATAGGACAGCTGTAGTACCATCTGGTCTTGTCACTATTTTATGCTTGAGATTACATAGGACTACAGCTGTCCTATAAACAGGAAATGATGAAGCAACTGGACTGTTCAGTTGTCTTGGAAGATCTTCTGCCTTTCACCCGAACAGGGTTAATTAGATCATGATCAAAGACTAGATAGGACAGCTGTAGTCCCACCTGGTCTTGTGACCATTGCATGCTTGAGATTACATAAAACCTGAGCGGTCCTTTAAATAGGAAATGACGACGCAACTGGACTGTTCAGTTGTCTTTGAAGATCTTCTGAACTCTCATCCGAACAGGGTTAATTAGATCATGATCAAAGACTAGATAGGACAGCTGTAGTCCCATCTGGTCTTGTCACCATTTCATGCTTGATATTAAATAGGACCAGAGCTGTCCTATCTAGTCTTTAAACAAGAAATTATGACACAACTGGACTGTTCAGTTGTCTTGGAAGATATTCTGCCTCTCATCTGAACAGGGTTAATTGGATCATGGTCAAAGACTAGATAGGACATCTGTAGTCCCATCTGGTCTTGTCGCCATTTTATGCTTGAGATTACATAGGACTACAGCTGTCCTATATAGTCTTTAAACAGGAAATGATGAAGCAAATAGACTGTTCAGTTGTCTTGGAAGATCTCCTGCCTTTCATCCGAACAGGGTTCATTAGATCATGCTCAAAGACTAGATAAGACAGCTGTGGTCCCATATGGTTTTGTCACCAGTTCATTTTTGAGATTACATAGGATTTGAGCTGTCCTATCTAGTCTTTAAACAGGAAATGATGATGCAACTGGACTGTTCCGTTGTCTTGGAAGATCTTCTGCCTCTCATCCGAACAGGGTTCATTAGATCATGCTCAAAGACTAGATAGGACAGCTGTAGTCCCATCTGGTCTTGTCACCATTTCATGCTTGAGATTACATAGGACTACAGCTGTCCTATAAACAGGAAATGATGAAGCAACTGGACTGTTCAGTTGTCTTTTAAGATCTTCTGCCTCTCATCCGAACATGGTTAATTAGATCATGATCAAAGACTAAATAGGACAGCTGTAGTCCCATCTGGTCTTGTCACCATTTTATGCTTGAGATTACATAGGACTACAGCTGTCCTATATAGTATTTAAACAGGAAATTATGAAGCAACTGGACTGTTCAGTTGTCTTGGAAGATCTTCTGAACTCTCATCCGAACAGGGTTAATTAGATCATGCCCAAAGACTAGATAGGACAGCTTTAGTCCTACCTGGTCTTGTCACCATTTCATGCTTGAGATTACATAGGACTACAGCTGTCCTATAAACAGGAAATGATGAAGCAACTGGACTGTTCAGTTGTCTTTTAAGATTTTCTGCCTCTCATCCGAACAGGGTTCATTAGAACATGCTCAAAGACTAGATAGGACAGCTGTAGTCCCATGTGGTCTTGTGACCATTTCATGCTTGTGATTACATAAAACCTGAGCGTTCCTATAAACAGGAAATGACGACTCAACTGGACTGTTCAGTTGTCTTGGAAGATCTTCTGCCTCTCATCCGAACAGGGTTCATTAGATCATGCTCAAAGACTAGATAGGACAGCTGTAGTCCCATGTGGTCTTGTCACCATTTCATGCTTGATATTAAATAGGACCAGAGCTGTCCTATCTAGTCTTTAAACAAGAAATTATGACACAACCGGACTGTTCAGTTGTCTTGGAAGATCTTCTGCCTCTCATCTGAACAGGGTTAATTAGATCATGGCCGAAGACTAGATAGGACATCTGTAGTCCCATCTGGTCTTGTCGCCATTTTATGCTTGAGATTACATAGGACTACAGCTGTCCTATATAGTCTTTAAACAGGAAATGATGAAGCAAATAGACTGTTCAGTTGTCTTGGAAGATCTTCTGCCTCTCATCCTAACAGGGTTCATTAGATCATGCTCAAAGACTAGATAAGACAGCTGTGGTCCCATATGGTTTTGTCACCAGTTCATTTTTGATATTACATAGGACCAGAGCTGTCCTATCTAGTCTTTAAACAAGAAATGATGATGCAACTGGACTGTTCAGTTGTCTTGGAAGATCTTCTGCCTCTCATCCAAACAGGGTTCATTAGATCATGCTCAAAGACTAGATAAGACAGCTGTGGTCCCATATGGTTTTGTCACCAGTTCATTTTTGATATTACATAAAACCAGAGCTGTCCTATCTAGTCTTTAAACAAGAAATGATGATGCAACTGGACTGTTCAGTTGTCTTGGAAGATCTTCTGCCTTTCATCCGAACAGGGTTCATTAGATCATGCTCAAAGACTAGATAGGACAGCTGTAGTCCCATCTGGTTTCTTCACCATTTTATGCTTGAGATTACATAGGACTTCAGCTGTCCTATCTAGTCTTTAAACAAGAAAGGATGACACAACTGGACTGTTCAGTTGTCTTGGAAGATCTTCTGCCTCTCATCTGAACAGGGTTAATTAGATCATGGTCAAAGACTAGATAGGACATCTGTAGTCCCATCTGGTCTTGTCGCCATTTTATGCTTGAGATTGCATAGGACTACAGCTGTCCTATATAGTCTTTAAACAGGAAATGATGAAGCAAATAGACTGTTCAGTTGTCTTGGAAGATCTTCTGCCTCTCATCCTAACAGGGTTCATTAGATCATGCTCAAAGACTAGATAAGACAGCTGTGGTCCCATATGGTTTTGTCACCAGTTCATTTTTGAGATTACATAGGATTTGAGCTGTCCTATCTAGTCTTTAAACAGGAAATGATGAAGCAACTGGATGTTCGGTTGTCTTGGAAGATCTTCTACCTCTCATCCGAACAGGATTCATTAGATCAGGCTCAAAGACTAGATCGGACAGCTGTAGTCCCACCTGGTCTTGTGACCATTTCATACTTGAGATTACATAAAACCTGAGCGGTCCTGTAAACAGGAAATGACGACGCAACTGGACTGTTCAGTTGTCTTGGAAGATCTTCTGCCTCTCATCCGAACAGGGTTCATTAGATCATGCTCAAAGACTAGATAGGACAGCTGTAGTCCCATCTGGTCTTGTCACCATTTCATGCTTGAGATTACATAGGACCACAGCTGTCCTATAAACAGGAAATGATGAAGCAACTGGACTGTTCAGTGATCTTTTAAGATCTTCTGCCTCTCATCCGAACAGGGTTAATTAGATCATGCTCAAAGACTAGATAGGACAGCTGTAGTCCCACCTGGTCTTGTGACCATTGCATGCTTGAGATTACATAAAACCTGAGCGGTCCTATAAACAGGAAATGACGACACAACTGGACTGTTCAGTTGTCTTGGAAGATCTTCTGCCTTTCATCCGAACAGGGTTCATTAGATCATGCTCAAAGACTAGATAGGACCGCTGTAGTCCCATCTGGTTTTGTCACCATTTTATGCTTGAGATTACATAGGACTACAGCTGTCCTATATAGTCTTTAAACAGGAAATGATGAAGCAACTGGACTGTTCAGTTGTCTTGGAAGATCTTCTGCCTTTCATCCGAACAGGGTTCATTAGATCATGTCCAAAGACTAAATAGGACAGCTGTAGTCCCAGCTGACTTTGTCACCAGTCCATGCTTGGGATTACACAGGACTAGCGATGTCGTATCTAGTCTAATTCTAAAAGACTAGATAGGACAGCTCTAGTCCTTGCATGTCCTGTCTATCTCGTCTTTGAGCATGAACAGACGAAAAGACTAGATAGGACAAGAAATGCTAAACCACGAAATACTCCTTACATGATTTGTCCTATCTAGTATTGGAGCATGAAGTGATGAAGTTCTGCAGGCATGTTCATAATCTATGCATCCCACCACGCTCTTATTGTGTGACTTCCTGTCTCTGAGCA
>NC_084611.1:13417556-13465056 GCF_033978795.1 Nerophis ophidion
TTGTTTGTGAATGACTGATCAATTCATGGAAGCTGCATTTATACCCAACCATGGCACCCGCCTGTTCCCAACGAGCCTGCTCACCTGTGGGATGTTCCAAATAAGTGTTTAAAGAGCATTCCTCGACATTCCCATTTTTTCCCCACTTGTGCCAGCTTTTTTTGAAACATGTTGTATGCAGTAAATTCCGAATGAGCTAAAATTTTACAAAAAATTAAGTTTTCCACTTTGAACATTAAATATTTTGTTTTTGCAGTCTATTCAATGGAATATAAGTTGAAAAGGATTTGCGAATCATTGTATTTTGTTTTTATTTACCATTTACACATTGTGACCACTTCACTGTTTTTGTACAATGACACCCCCGCTCCCCCCCAACACACACACACACACACACACACACACACACACACACACACACACACACACTTTAATGTTTCAAAAGTGTGACAGAAAGACCAAAGTTCCACATGGAAACAAGTCCAGACCCATAATAAGTCCACTTTTTCGTTGCTTTCATCCTTCATGACAATGTCCCCACACAGACAGAAAAACACACACATAAACACGCAGTTATACACACACACAACCACACACACTGACTTTAATGTTTCGAAACTGTGACAGAAACACCAAAGTTCCACATGGACATAAGTCCAGAACCACAATAATTCCACATTTCCCTTGCTTTCCTCTTTCATAACAATGTCCCCACACGGACAAAAAAACACATACACAAACACGCAGTTATACACACACACAACCACACACACTGACTTTAATGTTTCAAAACTATGACAGAAACATTAAAGTTCCACATTGAGACAAGTCCAGAACCACAATAAGTCCACATTTCCCTTGCTTTCCTCTTTCATGACAATGTCCGCACACAGACAGAAAAACACACACTCAAACACGCAGTTATACACACACAACCACACACACTGACTTTAATGTTTCAAAACTATGACAGAAACATTAAAGTTCCACATTGAGACGAGTCCAGAACCACAATAAGTTCACATTTCCCTTGCTTTCCTCCTTCATAACATGTCCCCACACGGACAGAAAAACACACACACAAACACGCAGTTATACACACACACAACCACACACACTGACTTTAATGTTTCAAAACTGTAACAGAAACACTAAAGTTCCACATTGAGACAAGTCCAGAACCACAATAAGTCCACATTTCCCCTGATTTCCTCTTTCATGACAATGTCCCCACACAGACAGAAAAGCACACACACAAACACGCAGTTATACACACACACAACCACACACACTGACTTTAATGTTTCAAAACTGTGACAGAAACACTAAAGTTCCACATTGAGACAAGTCCAGAACCACAATAAGTCCACATTTCCCTTGCTTTCCTCCTTCATGACAATGTCCCCACACAGACAGAAAAACACACACTCAAACACGCAGTTATATACACACACACAACCACACACACTGACTTTAATGTTTCACAACTGTAACAGAAACACTAAAGTTACACATTGAGACAAGTCCAGAACAACAATAAGTCCACATTTCCCTTGCTTTCCTCCTTCATGACAATGTCCCCACACAGACAGAATAGCACACACACAAACACGCAGTTATACACACACACAACCACACACACTGACTTTAATGTTTCAAAACTGTAACAGAAACACTAAAGTTCCACTTAGAGACAAGTCCAGAACCACAATAAGTCCAGTTTTCCCTTGCTTTCCTCCTTCATGACAATGTCCCCACATGGACAGAAAAACACACACTCAAACACGCAGTTATACACACACACAACCACACACACTGACTTTAATGTTTCAAAACTGTAACAGAAACACTAAAGTTCCACTTAGAGACAAGTCCAGAACCACAATAAGTCCAGTTTTCCCTTGCTTTCCTCCTTCATGACAATGTCCCCACATGGACAGAAAAACACACACACAAACGCGCAGTTATACACACACACAACCACACACACTGACTTTAATGTTTCAAAACTGTGACAGAAACACTAAAGTTCCACACTGAGACAAGTCCAGAACCACAATAAGTTCACATTTCCCTTGCTTTCCTCTTTTGTGACAATGTCCCCACACGGACAGAAAAACACACACACAAACACGCAGTTATACACACACACAACCACACACACTGACTTTAATGTTTCAAAACTGTAACAGAAACACTAAAGTTCCACACTGAGACAAGTCCAGAACCACAATAAGTTCACATTTCCCTTGCTTTCCTCTTTTGTGACAATGTCCCCACACGGACAGAAAAACACACACACAAACACGCAATTATACACACACACAACCAAACACACTGACTTTAATGTTTCAAAACTGTAACAGAAACACTAAAGTTCCACTTAGAGACAAGTCCAGAACCACAATAAGTCCACATTTCCCTTGGTTTCCTCTTTCATAACATGTCCCCACACGGACAGAAAAAAATACACACAAACACGCAGTTATATACACACACACAACCACACACACTGACTTTAATGTTTCAAAACTGTGACAGAAACACTAAAGTTCCACTTAGAGACAAGTCCAGAACCACAATAAGTCCACATTTCCCTTGCTTTCCTCCTTCATGACAATGTCCCCACACAGACAGAAAAACACACACCCAAACACGCAGTTATACACACACACAACCACACACACTGACTTTAATGTTTCAAAACTGTGACAGAAACACTAAAGTTCCACATTGAGACAAGTCCAGAACCACAATAAGTCCACTTTTTTACGTTCCTCCTTGATTACAATGTCCCCACCTGGTCACAAAAACACACACACAAACACATAGTCATACACACAAACAAAAACAAGCAGTCACACACACACACTGACTTTAATGTTTCAAAACTGGGACAGAAACACTAAAGTTCCACATGGAGACAAGTCCAGAACCACAATAAGTCCACATTTCCCTTGCTTTCCTCCTTCATGACAATGTCCCCACACAGACAGAAAAACACACACACAAACACGCAGTTATACACACACACAACCACACACACTGACTTTAATGTTTCAAAACTGTAACAGAAACACTAAAGTTCCACTTAGAGACAAGTCCAGAACCACAATAAGTCCACATTTCCCTTGGTTTCCTCTTTCATTACATGTCCCCACACGGACAGAAAAAAATACACACAAACACGCAGTTATATACACACACAACCACACACACTGACTTTAATGTTTCAAAACTGTAACAGAAACACTAAAGTTCCACTTAGAGACAAGTCCAGAACCACAATAAGTCCACATTTCCCTTGGTTTCCTCTTTCATAACATGTCCCCACATGGACGGAAAAACACAAACTAAAACACGCAGTTATACACACACACACACACACAACCAAACACACTGACTTTAATGTTTCAAAACTATGACAGAAACATTAAAGTTCCACATTGAGACAAGTCCAGAACCACAATAAGTCCACATTTCCCTTGATTTCCTCCTTCATGACAATGTCCCCACACAGACAGAAAAACACATACACAAACACGCAGTTATACACACACACAACCACACACACTGACTTTAATGTTTCAAAACTGTAAAAGAAACACTAAAGTTCCACTTAGAGACAAGTCCAGAACCACAATAAGTCCAGTTTTCCCTTGCTTTCCTCCTTCATGACAATGTCCCCACATGGACAGAAAAACACACACTCAAACACACAGTTATACACACACCCAACCACACACACTGACTTTAATGTTTCAAAACTGTAACAGAAACACTTAAGTTCCACTTAGAGACAAGTCCAGAACCACAATAAGTCCACATTTCCCTTGGTTTCCTCTTTCATAACATGTCCCCACACGGACAGAAAAAAATACACACAAACACGCAGTTATACACACACACAACCACACACACTGACTTTAATGTTTCAAAACTGTGACAAAAACACTAAAGTTTCACATGGAGACAAGTCCAGAACCACAATAAGTCCACATTTCCCTTGCTTTCCTCCTTCATGATAATGTCCACACAGAAAGAAAAACACACACACAACCACACACACTGACTTTAATGTTTCAAAACTGTGACAGAAACACTAAAGTTCCACATTGAGACAAGTCCAGAACCACAATAAGTCCACTTTTTTGCGTTCCTCCTTCATGACAATGTCCCCACCTGGTCACAAAGACACACACACAAACACATTGTCATACACACAAACAAAAACAAGCAGTCATACACACACACACAACCACACACACTGACTTTAATGTTTCAAAACTGTGACAGAAACACCAAAGTTCCACATGGACACAAGTCCAGAACCACAATAAGTGCACATTTCCCTTGCTTTCCTCCTTCATGACAATGTCCCCACACAGACAGAAAAACACACACACAAACACGCAGTTACACACACACACAACCACACACACTGACTTTAATGTTTCAAAACTGTGACAGAAACACTAAAGTTCCACATCGAGACAAGTCCAGAACCACAATAAGTCCACATTTCCCTTGCTTTCCTCCTTCATGACAATGTCCCCACATGGACGGAAAAACACAAACTAAAACACGCAGTTATACACACACACACACACACACACACACACACACACACACACACAACCAAACACACTGACTTTAATGTTTCAAAACTATGACAGAAACATTAAAGTTCCACATTGAGACAAGTCCAGAACCACAATAAGTCCACATTTCCCTTTCTTTCCTCTTTCATGAAAATGTCCTCACACAAACAGAAAAACACACACACCAACACGCAGTTATACACACACACAACCACACACACTGACTTTAATGTTTTAAAAGTGTGACAGAAACACCAAAGTTCCACTTGGACACAAGTCCAGAACCACAATAAGTCCACATTTCCCTTGCTTTCCTCCTTCATGATAATGTCCCCACACAGAAAGAAAAACACACACACAAACACGCAGTTATACACACACAACCACACACACTGACTTTAATGTTTCAAAACTGTAACAGAAACTCTTAAATTCCACTTAGAGACAAGTCCAGAACCACAATAAGTCCACTTTTTCCTTGCTTTCCTCTTTCATGACAATGTCCCCACACATACAGAAAAACACGCACACAAACACGCTGTTATACACACACACAACCACACTCACTGACTTTAATGTTTCAAAACTGTGACAGAAACACTAAAGTTCCACATTGAGACAAGTCCAGAACCACAATAAGTCCACATTTCCCTTGCTTTCCTCTTTCATGACAATGTCCCCACACAGACAGAAAAACACACACTCAAACACGCAGTTATACACACATACAACCACACACACTGACTTTAATGTTTCAAAACTGTAACAGAAACACTAAAGTTCCACATTGAGACAAGTCCAGAACCACAATAAGTGCACATTTCCCTTGCTTTCCTCCTTCATGACAATGTCCCCACATGGACAGAAAAGCACACACACAAACACACAACCACACACACTGACTTTAATGTTTCAAAACTGTGACAGAAACACTAAAGTGCCACATGGAGACAAGTCCAGAACCACAATAAGTCCACATTTCCCTTGCTTTCCTCTTTCATGACAATGTCCCCACACAGACAGAAAAACACACTCTCAAACACGCAGTTATACACACACACGACCACACACACTGACTTTAATGTTTCAAAACTGTGACAGAAACACTAAAGGTCCACTTAGAGACAAGTCCAGAACCACAATAAGTCCAGTTTTCCCTTTCTTTCCTCCTTCATGACAATGTCCCCACACAGACAGAAAAACACACTCTCAAACACGCAGTTATACACTCACACGACCACACACACTGACTTTAATGTTTCAAAACTGTGACAGAAACACTAAAGGTCCACTTAGAGACAAGTCCAGAACCACAATAAGTCCAGTTTTCCCTTGCTTTCCTCCTTCATGACAATGTCCCCACATGGACAGAAAAACACACACTCAAACACGCAGTTATACACACACACACAACCACACACACTGACTTTAATGTTTCAAAACTGTAACAGAAACACTAAAGTTCCACATGGCGACAAGTCCAGAACCACAAAGGGTCCACATTTCCCTTGCTTTCCTCTTTCATGACAATGTCCCCACACGGACAGAAAAACACACACACAAACACGCAGTCATACACACACACAACCACACACACTGACTTTAATGTTTCACAACTGTGACAGAAACAATAAAATTCCACATGGAGACAAGTCCAGAACCACAATAAGTCCACATTTCCCTTGCTTTCCTCCTTCATGACAATGTCCCCACACAGACAGAAAAACACACACACAAACACGCAGTTATACACACACACAACCACACACACTGACTTTAATGTTTCAAAACTGTGACAGAAACACTAAAGTTCCACATTGAGACAAGTCCAGAACCACAATAAGTCCACTTTTTTGCGTTCCTCCTTCATGACAATGTCCCCACCTGGTCACAAAGACACACACACAAACACATTGTCATACACACAAACAAAAACAAGCAGTCATACACACACACACAACCACACAAACTGACTTTAATGTTTCAAAACTGTAACAGAAACACTAAAGTTCCACATGGAGACAAGTCCAGAACCACAATAAGTCCACATTTCCCTTGCTTTCCTCCTTCATGACAATGTCCCCACACAGACAGAAAAACACACACTCAAACACGCAGTTATACACACACACAACCACACACACTGACTTTAATGTTTCAAAACTGTAACAGAAACACTAAAGTTCCACTTAGAGACAAGTCCAGAACCACAATAAGCCCAGTTTTCCCTTGCTTTCCTCCTTCATGACAATGTCCCCACATGGACAGAAAAACACACACTCAAACACGCAGTTATACACGCACACAACCACTCACACTGACTTTAATGTTTCAAAACTGTAACAGAAACACTAAAGTTCCACTTAGAGACAAGTCCAGAACCAAAATAAGTCCACATTTCCCTTGCTTTCCTCCTTCATAACAATGTCCCCACACGGACAGAAAAACACATACACAAACACGCAGTTATACACACACAACCACACACACTGACTTTAATGTTTCAAAACTGTAACAGAAACACTAAAGTTCCACTTAGAGACAAGTCCAGAACCACAATAAGTCCACATTTCCCTTGCTTTCCTCCTTCATGACAATGTCCCCACACAGACAGAAAAACACACACACAAACACGCAGTTATACACAAACACAACCACACACACTGACTTTAATGTTTCAAAACTGTGACAGAAACACTAAAGTTCCACATTGAGACAAGTCCAGAACCACAATAAGTCCACATTTCCTTTGCTTTCCTCATTCATGACAATGTCCCCACACAGACAGAAAAACACACACACAAACACGCAGTTATACACACACAAAACCACACACATTGACTTTAATGTTTCAAAACTGTGACAGAAACACTTAAGTTCCACATTGAGACAAGTCCAGAACCACAATAAGTCTACATTTCCCTTGCTTTCCTCTTTCATGACAATGTCCCCACACAGACAGAAAAACACACACACAAACACGCAGTTATACACACACAACCACGCACACGGACTTTAATGTTTCAAAACTGTAACAGAAACACTAAAGTTCCACATTGAGACAAGTCCAGAACCACAATAAGTCCACATTTCCCTTGCTTTCCTCTTTCATGACAATGTCCCCACACAGACAGAAAAACACACACACAAACACGCAGTTACACACACACACACAACCACACACACTGACTTTAATGTTTCAAAACTGTAACAGAAACACTAAAGTTCCACTTGGAGACAAGTCCAGAACCACAATAAGTCCAGTTTTCCCTTGCTTTCCTCCTTCATGACAATGTCCCCACATGGACAGAAAATCACACACACAAACACGCAGTTATACACACACACAACCACACACACTGACTTTAATGTTTCAAAACTGTAACAGAAACACTAAAGTTCCACTTGGAGACAAGTCCAGAACCACAATAAGTCCAAATTTCCCTTGCTTTCCTCCTTCATGACAATGTCCCCACAAAGACAGAAAAACACACACACAAACACGCAGTTATACACACACACAACCACACACACCGACTTCAATGTTTCAAAACTGTGACAGAAACACTATAGTTCCACATGGAGACAAGTCCAGAACCACGATGAGTCCACATTTCCCTTGCTTTCCTCTTTCATGACAATGTCCCCACACAGACAGAAAAACACACACACAAACACGCAGTTATACACACACAACCACGCACACGGACTTTAATGTTTCAAAACTGTAACAGAAACACTAAAGTTCCACATTGAGACAAGTCCAGAACCACAATAAGTTCACATTTCCCTTGATTTCCTCCTTCATGACAATGTCCCCACACAGACAGAAAAACACACACACAAACACGCAGTTATACACACACACAACCACACACGCTGACTTTAATGTTTCAAAACTGTGACAGAAACACTAAAGTTCCACATGGAGACAAGTCCAGAACCACAATAAGTCCACATTTCCTTTGCTTTCCTCTTTCAGGACAATGTCCCCACACGGACAGAAAAACACACACACAAACACGCAGTTATACACACATACAACCACACACACTGACTTTAATGTTTCAAAACTGTGACAGAAACACCAAAGTTCCACATGAACACAAGTCCAGAACCACAATAAGTCCACATTTCCCTTGCTTTCCTCTTTCATAACAATGTCCCCACATGGACAGAAAAACACATACACAAACACGCAGTTATACACACACACAACCACACACACTGACTTTAATGTTTCAAAACTGTGTCAGAAACACTAAAGTTCCACATGGACACAAGTCCAGAACCACAATAAGTTCACATTTCCCTTGCTTTATTCCTTGATGACAATGTCCCCACACAGACAGAAAAACACACACACAAACACGCAGTTATACACACACACAACCACACACACTGACTTTAATGTTTCAAAACTGTGACAGGAACACTAAAGTTCCACTTACAGACAAGTCCAGAACCACAATAAGTTCACATTTCCCTTGCTTTCCTCCTTCATGACAATGTCCCCACCTGGTCACAAAGACACACACACAAACACATAGTCATACACACAAACAAAAACAAGCAGTCATACACACACACACAACCACACACACTGACTTTAATGTTTCAAAACTGTGACAGAAACACCAAAGTTCCACATGGACACAAGTCCAGAACCACAATAAGTCCACATTTCCCTTGCTTTCCTCCTTCATGATAATGTCCCCACACAGACAGAAAAACACACACACAAACACGCAGTTACACACACACACAACCACACACACTGACTTTAATGTTTCAAAACTGTAACAGAAACACTAAAGTTCCACTTAGAGACAAGTCCAGAACCACAATAAGTCCACATTTCCCTTGCTTTCCTCTTTCATGAAAATGTCCCCAGACGGACAGAAAAACACACACACAAACACGCAGTCATACACACACAACCACACACATTGACTGTAATGTTTCAAAACTGTGACAGAAACACTAAAGTTCCACATGGAGACAAGTCCAGAACCACAATAAGTCCACATTTCCCCTGCTTTCCTCTTTCATGACAATGTCCCCACACAGACAGAAAAACACACACTCAAACACGCAGTTATACACACACACAACCACACACACTGACTTTAATGTTTCAAAACTGTAAAAGAAACACTAAAGTTCCACTTAGAGACAAGTCCAGAACCACAATAAGTCCACATTTCCCTTACTTTCCTCCTTCATGACAGTGTCCCCACAAAGACAGAAAAACACAAACACACACACACTTTGGATCCGTCTCCTCAATCCTGCTCCCAGGCCAGCCAGGCCGCGCCGCTATGGAAGACTTAAGTAAACAGTCCCCTCGTCCTTGCTGTCTCCCCCCCTCCCTGTGCCTTCCCCACCCTGACGGCTCCCAGGGGCCCCTCGCTGTCTTGTTATTGTAGCGCTGGCAGACACACACAACGGACTGTTCTGTGGGAGTCTGGACCAGAACCGAGCTCTCCTCACCTGTTGCTTAGTTATTCAAAACGTGTTGAAAAAATCACAAGGCATGTCAAACGTTACAGGTGTGACAGCATGTCGCAAACATGTCACGCCAGTCGCTACCGCCGCGGTTGGCATGGCGACCCGACAATGTTAAAGGGGAACATTATCACCAGACCTATGTAAGCGTCAATATATACCTTGATGTTGCAGAAAAAAGACCATATGTTTTTTTAACCGATTTCCGAACTCTAAAAGGGTGAATTTGGCGATTTAAACGCCTTTCAATTGTTCGCCTGTCGGAGCAATGACCTTTCACCCGTGACGTCACAACAGGAAGCAATCCGCCATTTTCTCAAACACATTACACACACCAAGTCAAATCAGCGCTGTTATTTTCTGTTATTTCGACTGTTTTCCGGTACCTTGGAGACATCATGCCTCGTCGGTGTGTTGTCGGAGGGTGTAACAACACGATCAGGGACGGATTCAAGTTGCAACAGTGGTCAAAAATTGCAAAAGTCCCTCGTTTGTTCTGCGCACTTTACCGACGACAGCTATGCTACGACAGAGATGGCAAAAATGTGTGGATATCCTGCGAGACTCAAAAGCAGATGCATTTCCAACGATAAAGTCAATGAAATCACAAAGGTGAGTTTTGTTGATGTTATTGACTTATGTGGAGTGTGCTATTCAGACATATTTGGTCACGGCATGACTGCGAGCTAATCGATGCTAACATGCTATTTAGGCTAGCTGTATGTACATATTGCATCATTACATGACATCATGACAATATGACCTGGTCCCTACACACCGGAGCTCTTATAAAAAGAGCTCAGCAGCGCATGCACTTTTTGCGTCGGATGAAAAGAGCACAGCTCCCTCCCCCCATTCTCACCATTTTCTACAGAGGCACTATATCAATCAATCAATCAATGTTTACTTATATAGCCCTAAATCACTAGTGTCTCAAAGGGCTGCACAAACCACAACACAAACCACTACGACATCCTCGGTAGGCCCACATAAGGGCAAGGAAAACTCACACCCAGTGGGACGTCGGTGACAATGATGACTATGAGAACTTTGGAGAGGACGAAAGCAATGGATGTCGAGCGGGTCTAACATGATACTGTGAAAGTTCAATCCCTAATGGATCCAACACAGCCTCGAGAGTCCAGTCCAAAGCGGATCCAACACAGCAGCGAGAGTCCCGTTCACAGCGGAGCCAGCAGGAAACCATCCCAAGCGGAGACGGATCAGCAACGCAGAGATGTCCCCAGCCGATACACAGGCAAGCAGTACATGGCCACCGGATCGGACCGGACCCCCTCCACAAGGGAGAGTGGGACATACGAGAAAAAGAAAAGAAACGGCAGATCAACTGGTCTAAAAAGGGAGTCTATTTAAAGGCTAGAGTATACAAATGAGTTTTAAGGTGAGACTTAAATGCTTCTACTGAGGTGGCATCTCGAACTGTTAGCGGGAGGGCTTTCCAGAGTACTGGAGCTCGAACGGAAAACGCTCTATAGCCCGCAGACTTTTTTTGGGCTTTGGGAATCACTAATAAGCCGGAGTCCTTTGAACGAGCCTGCTGACCAACAGTATCTCTGTCTGGACCTGAGCCTGCAATGCCTCAGACTGGAAGTCTCTCCAGAGAGTGGTGAGGACGGCGGAAAAGATTATCAGGACTCCTCTTCCTCCTATCCAGGAGATCCCAAAAAGCCGCTGCCTGACCAGGGCTTAGAAAATCTGCAAAGACTCCTCCCACCCCCACCAGGGACAGTTTTCACTGCTGGACTCTAGGAAGAGGTTCCGCAGCCTCCCTAGCAGAACCTCCAGGTTCTGTAACAGCTTCTTCCCTCAGGCCGTAAGACTCTTGAACGCATCATAATTAAATTATCCCCTCAACTCCCTCGCTGGAATAAAAAAGACAATATAACATACGTCCATAAACATGGACGCATGTGCAAAAGAGCAATGTATTTATCTGTGCAGTAATCTATTCATTTATATCTGCACCTTGTTGCTATTTTTATCTTTTTATCCAGCACTACCAAGAGCTAATGCAACGAAATTTCGTTCTTATTTGTACTGTAAAGTTCAAATTTGAATGACAATAAAAAGGAAGTCTAAGTCTAAGTCTGATTATGCTACATTTGTAGCTATATTTGCATCCAGCTTTTCCCTCCACCCACATTTAATGCCAAACAAACACATACCAATCTTTGTTTAGAAGGCAAACGCCAAATTAGTCCGCGCTTCCTTCCGTGCCGCTGTCTGTCGTGATATGGCTCAAAAGCTTCTGTTTCTTCTTTAATTTCGTTTTCGGTACCTGCCGCCACACTCCAATCATCCGTAATCTGCTTACGGCGCTGAAATCCGAGTCTGAATCCGAGCTACTATGCTATACCTTTCTGTGCTATCCGCCGTGTTGGTTTCTGGTGGCTTCACGCAGTGACGTCACAGGACAATAGACGGGTGGATATAGCGATGGTGTAAATCAGGCACTTTGAAGACGTTTTTCGGGATATTGCGTGATGGGTAAAATTTTGACAAAAACTTTGAAAAATATAATAACCTACTGGGAACTGATTTTTATTGGTTTTAAAGGCCTACTGAAATGAGATGTTCTTATTTAAAACGGCGATAGCAGGTCCATTCTATCCGTCATACTTGATCATTTCGCGATATTGCCATAATTTTGCTGAAAGTATTTATTAGAGAACATCGACAATAAAGTTCGCAACTTTTGGTGCTGATAAAAAAGCCTTGCCTTTACCGGAAGTTGCAGACGATGATGTCACAAGGGTGAGGGCTCCTCACATACTCACATTGCTTTTAATGGGAGCCACCAGCAGGAAAGAACTATTCGGACCGAGAAAACCACAATTTCCCCATTAATTTGAGCGAGGATGAAAGATTCGTGGATGATGATATTGATAGCAAAGGACGAGAAAAATATGAATGAATAAATAGAATAAAAGTGACAGTGTGAGCGTTTCAGACATTTACTAGGATAATTCACAGTATCATGTTAGACCCGCTCGACATCCATTGCTTTCGGTCCCCTAGAGGGGGGGGGGGGGGGGGTTACCCACATCTGAGGTCCTCTCCAAGGTTTCTCATAGTCAGCATTGTCACTGGCGTCCCACTGGATGTGAATTCTCCCTGCCCACTGGGTGTGAGTTTTCCTTGCCCTTTTGTGGGTTCTTCCGAGGATGTTGTAGTCGTAATGATTTGTGCAGTCCTTTGAGACATTTGTGATTTGGGGCTATATAAATAAACATTGATTGATTGATTGATTGATTCTGGAAAATCCCTTATCTGCTTATTGTTTTAATAGTGTTTTAGTGAGATTGTAAAGACATACATCGAGGTCGGATGGCTGCGGTGAACAGGCAGTGTCTCAGAGAGAAGCCGAGGAGCCAAGCTCACAGCTGCCTTTTAAACAGCTACTGCAGGAGGACGAATAATCCAATGATGTCTCCGGTAAGATATATAACACAATTTTCCCATCCAAAAAAATGCTGGTTGACGAAGAGAAACATGTCCGTTTGATTGCTCTATGTTAAAAACAAAGGAACACCGGCTGTGTCTCGGTGCTAAAGACAGCTGCAATCCCCCGCTTTCCACCAACAGCATTGTTCTTTATAGTCTCCATTATTAATTGAACAAATTGCAAAAGATTCAGCAACACAGATGTCCAAATTAAAATTGTAATTTAGTAAACTAAAAAGGCCGTATTGGCATGTGTTGCAACTTTAATATTTCATCATTGATATATAAACTATCGGACCGCGTGGTCGGTAGTAGTGGGTTTCAGTAGGCCTTTAACCATTCAGAAAATGTGATACTGTTCCCCTTTAACATGGTAGCAACGCAAGTACGGGAAGGCCACATGAGGTCGGCGGACAACAAACTTTGGGTCCATCAAGCTGTGTGTTTTCCAAATAAACACACAAGTTTGTTGACGTTTCGCAGGTCTGCAAACAAATACAATTGAAAGTGAAAGTTTACTTTTGCCCAACAAGCCACCTCAGGGCCAAGAGGGCAACTCCGAACATGGCGGCTCTTGAGTGGCTGGCAGCCGCTATTACGCAACGCAGCGGGTCAAGGAGAGTTGTGTCGGTTGGCGCTTGGGACAGCAGCGCCCCCCGCTGTTTGGGCAGGGGATTGGACGTCAATCCAAACAAAGTGTCAAGATGGTGTTTGAGGGGACGGCGTGTAACCCACCTGGTTCCGCCCCCTTCACACTGGGACCAAGCTCGAGTCCGTGCTAGGGAACAAGAACTTTGAACTGGTTGGCCGGAGCGGAGCTTGAACTGATGAACAAACTAGATCGGCTCAGACATTCTAAAAGACTAGATAGGACAGCTATTGACATTACATGCCTTGTCATATTTAGTTTTTTTTAGCATGAGCTGATTAACTTGACAGGACAGATCGAGTCCTAAAATGTCTAATCTTATCTAGTCTTTTCGTATGAACTGAAGAAAAGACTAGATAGGACAAGACATTCCTAATCCTCTTCAGTATTTGAGTATGAATTGAATACAAGACTACATAGGCCCAGAAAATCTAAAGGACTAGATAGGACAGCTATTGACATTACATGCCTTGTCATATCTGTGTTTATAGCATGAGCTGATTAACTTGACAGGACAACTCGAGTCCTAAAATGTCTAATCCTATCTTGTCTTTCCGTATGAACTGAAGAAAAGACTAGATAGAACAAGACATTCCTCGTCCTCTTTAGTATTTGAGTATGAATTGAATACAAGACTACATAGGCCCAGAAAATCTAAAGGACTAGATAGGACAGCTATTGAAATGACATGCCTTGTCATATCTGTGTTTATAGCATGAGCTGATTAACTTGACAGGACAGCTCGAGTCCTAAAATGTCTAATCCTATCTTGTCTTTCCGTATGAACTGAAGAAAAGACTAGATAGAACAAGACATTCCTCGTCCTCTTTAGTATTTGAGTATGAATTGAATACAAGACTACATAGGCCCAGAAAATCTAAAGGACTAGATAGGACAGCTATTGAAATGACATGCCTTGTCATATCTGTGTTTATAGCATGAGCTGATTAACTTGACAGGACAGCTCGAGTCCTAAAATGTCTAATCCTATCTTGTCTTTCCGTATGAACTGAAGAAAAGACTAGATAGAACAAGACATTCCTCGTCCTCTTTAGTATTTGAGTATGAATTGAATACAAGACTACATAGGCCCAGAAAATCTAAAGGACTAGATAGGACAGCTATTGAAATGACATGCCTTGTCATATCTTATTTTTTAGCATGAGCTGATTAACTTGTCAGGACAGTACTTATCCTAAAATGTCTAATCTTATCTAGTCTTTCTGTATGAACTGAAGAAAAGACTAGTTAGGACAAGACATTCCTAGTCCTCTTTAGTATTTAAGTATGAATTGAATAAAAGACTAGATAGGCCCAGAAATTCTAAAGGACTGGATAGGACAGCTATTGACATTACATGCCTTGTCATATCTTATTTTTTAGTATGAGCTGATTAACTTGACAGGACAGTTCTTGTCCTAAAATTTCTAGTCCTAACTAGTCTTTCCGTTTGAACTGAAGAAAAGACAAGATAAGACAAGTCATTCCTAGTCCTCTTCAGTATTTGAGTATGAAGGTCTGGCCCTAGCTTGTGTTTGAGCATGAACTACTAAAAAGACTAGATGGGACCAGACCTTCTAAAAGACTAGATAGGACAGCCCTACAGTACTCCTTTAATGTCTAGTCCTATGTAGTGTTGGAGCATGAGCTGATGACGGGACTTAATAGGACCATACATCCTATAACAAGTCTTCTAGCAGGTCTGGCCCTATCTAGTGTTTGAACATGAACTACTAAAAAAACTATATTGGACCAGACATTCTAAAAGACTAGATAGGACAGCCATACAGTAGTCCTTACACGTCTTGTCCTATCTAATCTTGGAGCATGAGCTGATGAAGGGTCTTGATAGGACCATACATTCTATAACTAGTCTTCTATAAGGTCTGGCCCTATTCAGTGTTTGAGCATGAACTTGTAAAAAGACTATATGGGACCAGACATTCTAAAAGACTAGATAGGACATCCATACAGTAGTCCTTAAAAGTCTTATCCTATGTAGTCTTGGAGCATGAGCTGATGACGGGACTTAATAGGACCATACATACTATAACAAGTCTTCTAGAAGGTCTGGCTCTATCTAGTGTTTGAGCATGAACTATTAAAAAGACTATATGGGACCAGACATTCTAAAAGACTAGATAGGACAGCCATACAGTAGTCCTTACAAGTCTTATTCTATGTAGTCTTGGAGCATGAGCTGATGACGGGACTTAATAGGACCATACATCCTATAACAAGTCTTCTAGTAGGTCTGACCCTATCTAGTGTTTGAGCATGAACTTGTAAAAAGACTATATGGGACCAGACATTCTAAAAGACTAGATAGGACAGCCATACAGTAGTCCTTACAAGTCTTATTCTATGTAGTCTTGGAGCATGAGCTGATGACGGGACTTAATAGGACCATACATCCTATAACAAGTCTTCTAGTAGGTCTGACCCTATCTAGTGTTTGAACATGAACTATTAAAAAGAGTATATGGGACCAGACCTTCTAAAAGACTAGATAGGACAGCCCTACAGTACTCCTTTAATGTCTACTCCTATGTAGTCGTGGAGCATGAGCTGATGACGGGACTTGATAGGACCATACATCCTATAACAAGTCTTCTAGAAGGTCTGGCCCTAGCTAGTGTTTGAGCATGAACTACTAAACATACTATATGGGACCAGACAGTCTGAAAGACTAGATAGGAAACCTCAAAAAAGTAATCCCTTCATGTCTTGTCCTATCTAGTCTTGGAGCATGAGCTGATGACAAGACTTAATAGGACCATACATTCTATAACAAGTCTTCTAGAAGGTCTGGCCCTATCTAGTGTTTGAGCATGAACTATTAAAAAGACTATATGGGACCGGACATTCTAAAAATCTAGATAGGACAGCCGTACAGTACTCCTTTAATATCCAGTCCTATGTAGTCTTGGTGCAGGAGCTGATAACGGGACTAGATAGGACCAAACATTCTATATCTAGTCTTTTAGAACATCTGGCCCGCTCTAGTGTTTGAACATGAACTATTAAAAAGACTATATGGGACCAGACATTCTCAAAGACTAGATAGGACAGCCATACAGTAGTCCTTACAAGTCTTATCCTATGTAGTCTTGGAGCATGAGCTGATGACGGGACTTAATAGGACCATACATCCTATAACTAGTCTTCTAGCAGGTCTGGATCTAGTGTTTGAACATGAACTATTAAAAAGACTATATGGGACCAGACATTCTAAAAATCTAGACAGGACAGCCATACAGTAGTCTTTACAAGTCTTATCCTATGTAGTCTTGGAGCATGAGCTGATGACGGGACTTAATAGGACCATACATACTATAACTAGTCTTCTAGAAGGTCTGGCCCTATCTAGTGTTTGAGCATGAACTATTAAAAAGAGTATATGGGACAAGACATTCTAAAAGACTAGATAGGACAGCCATACAGTAGTCCTTACAAGTCTTATCCTATGTAGTCTTGGAGCATGAGCTGATGACGGGACTTAATAGGACCATACATCCTATAACAAGTCTTCTAGCAGGTCTGGCTCTATCTAGTGTTTGAACATGAACTACTAAAAAGACTATACGGGACCAGACATTCTAAAAGACCAGATAGGACAGCCATACTGTAGTCCTTAAAAGTCTTATCCTATGTAGTCTTGGAGCATGAGCTGATGACAGGACTTAATAGGACCGTACATCCTATAACAAGTCTTCTAGCAGGTCTGGCTCTATCTAGTGTTTGAACATGAACTACTAAAAAGACTATACGGGACCGGACATTCTAAAAGACTAGATAGGACAGCCATACAGTAGTCCTTACAAGTCTTATCCTATGTAGTCTTGGAGCATGAGCTGATGACAGGACTTAATAGGACCGTACATCCTATAACAAGTCTTCTAGCAGGTCTGGCTCTATCTAGTGTTTGAACATGAACTACTAAAAAGACTATATGGGACCAGACATTCTAAAAGACTAGATAGGACAGCCATACAGTAGTACCTACATGTCTTGTCCTATGTAGTCTTGGAGCATGAGCTGATGACGGGACTTAATAGGACCATACATACTATAACAAATCTTCTAGAAGGTCTGGTCCTATCTAGTGTTTGAGCATGAACTATTAAAAAGAGTATATGGGACCAGACATTCTAAAAGACTAGAAGGGACAAGCGGTAGAAAATGGATGGATGGATGGATGGATAGATAGGACAGCCTTAAAGTAGTCCTTACATGCCTTGTCCTATCTAATCTTGGAGCATGAGCTGATGACAGGACTTGATAGGACCATACATCCTATAACTAGTCTTCTATAAGGTCTGGCCCTATTCAGTGTTTGAGCATGAACTTGTAAAAAGACTATATGGGACCAGACATTCTAAAAGACTAGATAGGACATCCATACAGTAGTACCTACATGTCTTGTCCTATCTAGTCTTGGAGCATGAGCTGATGACGGGACTTAATAGGACCATACATCCTATAACAAGTCTTCTAGAAGGTCTGGTCCTATCTAGTGTTTGAACATGAACTACTAAAAAACACTATATGGGACCAGACATTCTAAAAGACCAGATAGGACAGCTATACAGTAGTCTTTACATGTCTTGTCCTATCTAGTCTTGGAACATGAGCTGATGACAGGACTTAATAGGACCATACATCCTATAACTAGTCTTCTAGCAGGTCTGGATCTAGTGTTTGAACATGAACTATTAAAAAGACTATATGGGACCAGACATTCTAAAAATCTAGACAGGACAGCCATACAGTAGTCTTTACAAGTCTTATCCTATGTAGTCTTGGAGCATGAGCTGATGACGGGACTTAATAGGACCATACATACTATAACTAGTCTTCTTACAGGTCTGGCTCTATCTAGTGTTTGAACATGAACTACTAAAAACACTATATGGGACCAGACATTCTAAAAGACCAGATAGGACAGCTATACAGTAGTCTTTACATGTCTTGTCCTATCTAGTCTTGGAGCATGAGCTGATGACGGGACTTGATAGGACCATACATCCTATAACTAGTCTTCTAGCAGGTCTGGCTCTATCTAGTGTTTGAACATGAACTACTAAAAAGACTATACGGGACCAGACATTCTAAAAGACTAGATAGGACAGCCATACAGTAGTACCTACATGTCTTGTCCTATGTAGTCTTGGAGCATGAGCTGATGACGGGACTTAATAGGACCATACATACTATAACAAATCTTCTAGAAGGTCTGGTCCTATCTAGTGTTTGAGCATGAACTATTAAAAAGAGTATATGGGACCAGACATTCTAAAAGACTAGAAGGGACAAGCGGTAGAAAATGGATGGATGGATGGATGGATAGATAGGACAGCCTTAAAGTAGTCCTTACATGCCTGGTCCTATCTAGTCTTGGAGCATGAGCTGATGATGAGACTTAATAGGACCATAAATCCTATGACTAGTCTTCTATGAGGTCTGGCTCTATCTAGTGTTTGAGCATGAATTACTAAAAGACTATATGGGACCAGACATTCTAAAAGACTAGATAGGACAGCCTTAAAGTAGTCCTTACACGTTTTGTCCTATCTAATCTTGGAGCATGAGCTGATGACAGGACTTGATAGGACCATACATCCTATAACTAGTCTTCTAGAAGGTCTGGCCCTATCTAGTGTTTGAGCATGAACTATTAAAAAGACTATATGGGACAAGACATTCTAAAAGACCAGATAGGACAGCCATACAGTAGTCCTTACAAGTCTTATCCTATGTAGTCTTGGAGCATGAGCTGATGACGGGACTTAATAGGACCATACATCCTATAACAAGTCTTCTAGAAGGTCTGGCTCTATCTAGTGTTTGAACATAAACTACTAAAAAGACTATATGGGACCAGACATTCTAAAAGACCAGATAGGACAGCCATACTGTAGTCCTTAAAAGTCTTATCCTATGTAGTTTTGGAGCATGAGCTGATGACGGGACTTAATAGGACCGTACATCCTATAACTAGTCTTCTAGCAGGTCTGGCTCTATCTAGTGTTTGAACATGAACTACTAAAAAGACTATATGGGACCAGACATTCTAAAAGACTAGATAGGACAGCCATACAGTAGTACCTACATGTCTTGTCCTATGTAGTCTTGGAGCATGAGCTGATGACGGGACTTAATAGGACCATACATACTATAACAAATCTTCTAGAAGGTCTGGTCCTATCTAGTGTTTGAGCATGAACTATTAAAAAGAGTATATGGGACCAGACATTCTAAAAGACTAGAAGGGACAAGCGGTAGAAAATGGATGGATGGATGGATGGATAGATAGGACAGCCTTAAAGTAGTCCTTACATGCCTTGTCCTATCTAGTCTTGGAGCATGAGCTGATGATGAGACTTAATAGGACCATAAATCCTATGACTAGTCTTCTATGAGGTCTGGCTCTATCTAGTGTTTGAACATGAACTACTAAAAAGACTATACGGGACCAGACATTCTAAAAGACTAGATAAGACAGCCATACAGTAGTCCTTACATGTCTTATCTTATGTAGTCTTGGAGCATGAGCTGATGACGGGACTTAATAGGACCATACATACTATAACTAGTCTTCTAGAAGGTCTGGCTCTATCTAGTGTTTGAACATGAACTACTAAAAATACTATATGGGACCAGACATTCTAAAAGACCAGATAGGACAGCCATACAGTAGTCCTTACAAGTCTTATCCTATGTAGTCTTGGAGCATGAGCTGATGACGGGACTTGATAGGACCATACATCCTATAACAAGTCTTCTAGAAGGTCTGGCTCTATCTAGTGTTTGAACATGAACTACTAAAAAGACTATATAGGACCAGACATTCTAAAAGACCAGATAGGACAGCCATACTGTAGTCCTTAAAAGTCTTATCCTATGTAGTCTTGGAGCATGAGCTGATGACGGGACTTAATAGGACCATACATCCTATAACAAGTCTTCTAGCAGGTCTGGCTCTATCTAGTGTTTGAACATGAACTACTAAAAAGACTATATGGGACCAGACATTCTAAAAGACCAGATAGGACAGCCATACTGTAGTCCTTAAAAGTCTTATCCTATGTAGTCTTGGAGCATGAGCTGATGACGGGACTTAATAGGACCGTACATACTATAACTAGTCTTCTAGAAGGTCTGGCCCTATCTAGTGTTTGAGCATGACCTATTAAAAAGAGTATATGGGACAAGACATTCTAAAAGACTAGATAGGACAGCCATACAGTAGTCCTTACAAGTCTTATCCTATGTAGTCTTGGAGCATGAGCTGATGACGGGACTTGATAGGACCATACATCCTATAACTAGTCTTCTAGCAGGTCTGGCTCTATCTAGTGTTTGAACATGAACTACTAAAAAGACTATACGGGACCAGACATTCTAAAAGACCAGATAGGACAGCTATACAGTAGTCTTTACATGTCTTGTCCTATCTAGTCTTGGAGCATGAGCTGATGACGGGACTTAATAGGACCATACATCCTATAACTAGTCTTCTTACAGGTCTGGCTCAATCTAGTGTTTGAACATGAACTACTAAAAAGACTATATGGGACCAGACATTCTAAAAGACCAGATAGGACAGCCATACTGTAGTCCTTAAAAGTCTTATCCTATGTAGTCTTGGAGCATGAGCTGATGACGGGACTTGATAGGACCATACATCCTATAACAAGTCTTCTAGAAGGTCTGGCCCTATCTAGTGTTTGAACATGAACTACTAAAAAGACTATATGGGACCAGACATTCTAAAAGACCAGATAGGACAGCCATACTGTAGTCCTTAAAAGTCTTATCCTATCTAGTCTTGGAGCATGAGCTGATGACGGGACTTAATAGGACCATACATCCTATAACAAGTCTTCTAGCAGGTCTGGCTCCATCTAGTGTTTGAACATGAACTACTAAAAAGACTATATGGGACCAGACATTCTAAAAGACCAGATAGGACAGCCATACTGTAGTCCTTAAAAGTCTTATCCTATGTAGTCTTGGAGCATGAGCTGATGACAGGACTTGATAGGACCATACATCCTATAACTAGTCTTCTAGCAGGTCTGGCTCTATCTAGTGTTTGAACATGAACTACTAAAAAGACTATACGGGACCAGACATTCTAAAAGACCAGATAGGACAGCCATACTGTAGTCCTTAAAAGTCTTATCCTATGTAGTCTTGGAGCATGAGCTGATGACGGGACTTAATAGGACCATACATCCTATAACTAGTCTTCTTACAGGTCTGGCTCTATCTAGTGTTTGAACATGAACTACTAAAAAGACTATACGGGACAAGACATTCTAAAAGACTAGATAAAACAGCCATACAGTAGTCCTTACATGTCTTATCTTATGTAGTCTTGGAGCATGAGCTGATGACTGGACTTAATAGGACCATACATACTATAACAAGTCTTCTTACAGGTCTGGCTCTATCTAGTGTTTGAACATGAACTACTAAAAAGACTATACGGGACCAGTCATTCTAAAAGACTAGATAGGACAGCCATACAGTAGTCCTTACAAGTCTTATCCTATGTAGTCTTGGAGCATGAGCTGATGACAGGACTTAATAGGACCATACATCCTATAACTAGTCTTCTTACAGGTCTGGCTCTATCTAGTGTTTGAACATGAACTACTAAAAAGACTATATGGGACCAGACATTCTAAAAGACTAGATAGGACATCCATACTGTAGTCCTTACATGTCTTATCTTATGCAGTCTTGGAGCATGAGCTGATGACGGGACTTAATAGGACCATACATCCTATAACAAGTCTTCTAGAAGGTCTGGGCCAATCTAGTGTTTGAACATGAACTAGTAAAAAGACTATATGGGACCAGACATTCTAAAAATTTAGATAGGACAGCTTTGCAGTACTCCTTTAATGTCCAGTCCTATCCAGTCTTGGAGCAGGAGCTGATAACGGGATCAGATAGGACCAGACATTTTATACCTAGTCTTTTAGAACATCTGGCCCTCTCTAGTGTTTGAACATGAACTACTAAAAAGACTATATGGGGCCAGACATTCTAAAAGACCAGATAGGACAGCCATACAGCAGTCCTTAAAAGTCTTATCCTATGTAGTCTTGGAGCATGAGCTGATGACGGGACTTAATAGGACCATACATCCTATAACAAGTCTTCTAGCAGGTCTGGCTCTATCTAGTGTTTGAACATGAACTACTAAAAAGACTATATGGGACCAGACATTCTAAAAGACCAGATAGGACAGCCATACTGTAGTCCTTAAAAGTCTTATCCTATGTAGTCTTGGAGCATGAGCTGATGACGGGACTTAATAGGACCATACATCCTATAACTAGTCTTCTAGCAGGTCTGGCTCCATCTAGTGTTTGAACATGAACTACTAAAAAGACTATACGGGACCCGACATTCTAAAAGACCAGATAGGACAGCCATACTGTAGTCCTTAAAAGTCTTATCCTATGTAGTCTTGGAGCATGAGCTGATGACGGGACTTAATAGGACCATACATCCTATAACAAGTCTTCTTACAGGTCTGGCTCTATCTAGTGTTTGAACATGAACTACTAAAAAGACTATACGGGACCAGACATTCTAAAAGACCAGATAGGACAGCCATACTGTAGTCCTTAAAAGTCTTATCCTATGTAGTCTTGGAGCATGAGCTGATGATGGGACTTAATAGGACCATACATCCTATAACAAGTCCTCTGGAAGATCTAGGCCTATCTAGTGTTTGAACATAAACTAGTAAAAATACTATATGGGACCAGACATTCAAAAAATCTAGACAGGACTGCTTTACAGTACTCCTTTAATGTCCAGTCCTATCCAGTCTTGGAGCAGGAGCTGATAGCGGGACCAGATAAGACCAGACATTCTATATCTAGTCTTTTAGAACATCTGGCCCGCTCTAGTGTTTGAACATGAACTACTAAAAAGACTATGTGGGACAAGACATTCTAAAAGACTAGATAGGACAGCCATACAGTAGTCCTTACAAGTCTTATCCTATGTAGTCTTGGAGCATGAGCTGATGACGGGACTTAATAGGACCATACATCCTAGAACAAGTCTTCTAGCAGGTCTGGCTCTATCTAGTGTTTGAACATGAACTGCTAAAAAGACTATATGGGACCAGACATTCTAAAAGACCAGATAGGACAGCCATACTGTAGTCCTTAAAAGTCTTATCCTATCTAGTCTTGGAGCATGAGCTGATGACGGGACTTAATAGGACCATGCATCCTATAACTAGTCTTCTTACAGGTCTGGCTCTATCTAGTGTTTGAACATGAACTACTAAAAACACTATATGGGACCAGACATTCTAAAAGACCAGATAGGACAGCCATACAGTAGTCCTTACAAGTCTTATCCTATGTAGTCTTGGAGCATGAGCTGATGACGGGACTTAATAGGACCATACATCCTATAACTAGTCTTCTAGAAGGTCTGGCCCTATTCAGTTTGAGCATGACCTAGAAAAAAAGACTAGATAGGACAGGACAAAAGAGTCTCTTAAGGTGTTAGAATGTAAAATTCTACCGAGGCTTGGTCACACAGCTGTACCACCCGGGAACATAATCCAGGCTCTAGACTGATCCCGTGGAGCACAACAAGTCATAGGGAGTGTGCCGGTCATGGTCCCACCAAGCGGGGAAACCCCAGAACAAACCGGGACAGCCTGGGCCCGTCAAAAGAGTTCCACTTGGTCTGGTCCCGCCCTGTCACATGTCCCCCGCGCACTTCCTGTCTCCGCCGCCGGAGTGAAGATGGCCTTCTTTGCACACAAAAAAAACACACGCTCGGCTCGGAAATGTGTTCCCACTCACCTCCCCCGTTGCAGTCCAAGGGCTTCTCGCTTTGTGTAAGGGATGCCGCTCAGTGTGTGTGTGTGTGTGTGTGTGACAGCGGAGCTGTGTTATGTGTCGCGGAGCGCTGCTGTGGAGTGAAGAGAAGACACAGCAGCAAGACAGCCTGGGAAGGGAGGGAGGTAAGGTGTGTGCTCCCTGCATCCCTCTTCCTCCTCCTCCTCCTCCTCCTGAGTCAGCAGGAGAGGAGAACCATGATAATGAGGAAGATGAGGAGGAGGAAGGGGGGGGGGGCAGGGGGGGCAGCCCCACTTTGTCTTCTAAAAGTCTGCGGCTCACCGTCAACTTAACTTCACACCTCCGCGCTTCCTCCCTCGGAGACTTCCCACAATGCTCCAGACTGAAACACCATCGCCGGCGCCGACGCCAAGAGCAACAACGAGCGAGCGCTGACGTTGATGCATCGGCACCACTTAAAGGCGCGATGTGCGAGCGCCGGAGTCCGGAACACGTGCGGCCGCGCCGCCTCCTACGGCGTCCGTTGGTCGCCAGTCAACATGGAGCTTTTCACCCCGCCTCCAACGCTCCACTTCTTGCCTGCGCCCACGGATGCGGCTTCCTCAGCATCAGGAAGTGGAGGTCAGCAGATGATCAATCAATCAATCAATGTTTACTTATATAGCCCTAAATCACTAGTGTCTCAAAGGGCTGCACAAACCACTACGACATCCTCGGTAGGCCCACATAAGGGCAAGGAAAACTCACACCCAGTGGGACATCGGTGATGACTATGAGAACCTTGGAGAGGAGGAAAGCAATGGATGTCGAGCGGGTCTAACATGATACTGTGAAAGTTCAATCCATAATGGACCCAACACAGTCGCGAGAGTCCAGTCCAAAGCGGATCCAACACAGCAGCGAGAGTCCCGTTCATAGCGGGGCCAGCAGGAAACCATCCCAAGCGGAGGCGGATCAGCAGCGCAGAGATGTCCCCAGCCGATACACAGGCAAGTAGTACATGGCCACCGGATCGGACCGGACCCCCTCCACAAGGGAGAGTGGGACATAGAAGAAAAAGAAAAGAAACGGCAGATCAACTGGTCTAAAAAGGGAGTTTATTTAAAGGCTAGAGTATACAAATGAGTTTTAAGGTGAGACTTAAATGCTTCTACTGAGGTGGCATCTCGAACTGTTACCGGGAGGGCATTCCAGAGTACTGGAGCCCGAACGGAAAACGCTCTATAGCCCGCAGACTTTTTTTGGGCTTTGGGAATCACTAATAAGCCGGAGTCCTTTGAACGCATAATAATATGATAATAATAATGGATTAGATTTATATCGCGCTTTTCTATTATCCATCCATCCATCCGCTTATCTGAGGTCGGGTCGCGGGGGCAGCAGCCTAAGCAGCTCTTCCCGAGTCTTCCCAACGTGTCCTGGGTTTTCCCCGTGGCCTCCTACCGGTTGGACGTGCCCTAAACACCTCCCTAGAGAGGCGTTCGGGTGGCATCCTGACCAGATGTCCGAACCACCTCATCTGGCTCTTCTCCATGTGGAGGAGCAGCGGCTTTACTTTGAGTTCCTCCCGGATGGCAAAGCTTCTCACCCTATCTCTAAGGGAGAGCCCCGCTTGTACCCGTGATCTTATCCTTTCGGTCATGACCCAAAGCTCATGACCATAGGTGAAAATGGGAACGTAGATCGACCGGTAAATTGAGAGCTTTGCCTTCCGGCTCAGCTCCTTCTTCACCACAACCGATCGATACAACGTCCGCATTACTGAAGACGCCGCACCGATCCGCCTGTCGATCTCACCATCCACTCTTCCCCCACTCGTGAACAAGACTCCTAGGTACTTGAACTCCTCCACTTGGGGCAGGGTCTCCTCCCCAACCCGGAGATGGCACTCCACTTTTCTATTGTTATATACTCAAAGCGCTCACAGAGAAGTGGGAACCCATCATTCATTCACACCTGGTGGTGGTAAGCTACATCTGTAGCCACAGCTGCCCTGGGGTAGACTGACGGAAGCGTGGCTGCCAACCACCACCAATCATTCATTCACCAGTAGGGAAGTGTCCTGCCCAAGGACACAACGGCAGCGATTTGGATGTCAATAGGCGGGGAGCGAACCTGCAACCCTCAGGTTTCTGGCACGGCCGTTCTACCCACTACGTCATGATGTTCTGATTCCGGGTGAAACGATCACGTCGGTGTGAGAACTGCAGAACCGCAGATGGCACCAACAGAACTCTTGCACAATAGGAATCATGGAAAACTAGCACACACAACAGCTGAAAGAACCAACAACAACAGCATGTAGAACAGGGGTCACCAACATGGTGCCCGCGGTCACCAGGTAGCCCGGAAGGACCAGATGAGTCACCCGCTGGCCTGTTCTAAAAATAGCTCAAAAAGCAGCACTTACCAGTGAACTGCCTCTATTTTTTAAATTTTATTTATTTACTTGCAAGCTGGTCTCGTTTTGCTCGACATTTTTAATTCTAAGAGAGACACAACTCAAATAGAATTTGAAAATCCAAGAAAATACTTAAAAGACTTGATCTTCACTTGTTTAAATAATTTCATTTATTTTTTTACTTTGCTTCTTATAACTTTTAGAAAGACAATTTTAGAGAAAAAATACGACCTTAAAAATGATTTTAGGATTTTTAAACACATAACTTTTTACCTTTTAAATTCCTTCTTCTTCTTTCCTGGCAATTTAAATCAATGTTCAAGTAATTTTTTTTTTTTTATTGTAAAGAATAATAAATATATTTTGATTTAATTCTTCATTTTAGCTTCTGTTTTTTTCGACGAAGAATATTTGTGAAATATTTCTTCAAACTTATTATGATCAAAATTCAAAAACATTATTCTGGCAAATCTAGAAAAATCTGTAGAATCAAATGTAAATCTTATTTCAAATTTTTTTGAATTTTTTTAACATTTTTGTTCTGGAAAATCTAGAAGAAATAATGATTTGTCTTTGTTAGGAATATAGCTTGGTCCAATTTGCTATATATTCTAACAAAGTGCAGATTGGATTTTAACCTATTTAAAACATGTCTTCCAAAATATATAGTTTTTGTGAGAAATCATTAAGATGATCAGTGTTTACACAAAAATAAATATCATGAATTATTAATACAGTGTTTCCCACAGGTCAGGCATCTATTTGGTAGCTGGGGGGGGGGGGGGGGGGGGGGGGTTTGCCCACATCTGAGGTCCTCTCCAAGGTTTCTCATAGTCAGCATTGTCACTGGCGTCCCACTGTATGTGAATTCTCCCTGCCCACTGGGGGCGATTTGTGGGGGGTGGACAGCGGCGGCAACCAAGAAGAACGCAGAGTTGGAATATAATTACAACACTTTATATCCATATTTATATACATATTTATATAATATTTACATATTTATATAATATGTAACTACAAGCTTCATTCACAGACAGAGTCCCATTGCTTATATGAGCGGTCAAGCGAGTCAAAAGCCGGAAAAAAATAAAAATAAAAATTGGGGCAATTTTTTTTTAAATTTTATTTGTGGCGGTCATAATTATTTTGTGGCGGGCCGCCCCAAATACATGAATGTGTGGGAAACCCTGTAATAATAACATAGAGTTTAAGGTAAATTGAGCATATTGGCTATTTCAGGCAATTTATTTAAGTGTGTATCAAACTGGTAGCCCTTCGCATTAATCAGTACCCAAGAAGTAGCTCTTGGTTTCAAAAAGGTTGGTGACCCCTGCTGTAGACTCTAAAGTACTGATGGAACCACAACTAAAACCTTGTTCAGCACATCCAACTGACCCTACAATAAACCTTTTTCATCAGCAGTAGAACACATACTACAATCTATGATAGAACCTATGCTACAGCCTATGCTAGAATCTATGATATGTAGACCAATCAAAAACTCTGAAGTTCTGATGGAACCACAACTACAAACCCCGTTTCCATATGAGTTGGGAAATTGTGTTAGATGTAAATATAAACGAAATACAATGATTTGCAAATCCTTTTCAACCCATATTCAGTTGAATGCACTACAAAGACAAGATATTTGAAGTTCAAACTCATAAACTTTTTTTTTTTTTGCGATTAATAATTAACTTCGAATTTCATGGCTGCAACATGTGCCAAAGTAGTTGGGAAAGGGCATGTTCACCACTGTGTTACATCGCCTTTTCTTTTAACAACACTCAATAAACGTTTGGGAACTGAGGAAACTAATTGTTGAAGCTTTGAAAGTGGAATTCTTTCCCATTCTTGTTTTATGTAGAGCTTCAGTCGTTCAACAGTCCGGGTTCTCCGCTGTCGTATTTTACGCTTCATAATGTGCCACACATTTTCGATGGGAGACAAGTTTGGACTGGAGGCGGGCCTGGAAAGTACCCGCACCCTTTTTTTACGAAACCACGCTGTTGTAAAACGTGCTGAATGTGGCTTGGCATTGTCTTGCTAAAATAAGCAGGGGCGTCCATGAAAAAGACGACACTTAGATGGCAGCATATGTTGTTCCAAAACCTGAATGTGCCTTTCAGCATTAATGGTGCCTTCAATGATTTGTAAGTTACCCATGCCTTGGGTACTAATACACCCCCATACCATCACAGGTGCTGGCTTTTGAACTTTGCTTCAGTAACAGTCTGGATGGTTTGCTTCCCCTTTGGTCCGGATGACACGATGTCGAATATTTCCCAAGAAAACTTGAAATGTGGACTTCTCAGACCACAGAACAATTTTCCACTATGCATCAGTCCATCTTAGATGATGTCGTGCCCAGAGAAGCTGGCGGCGTTTCTGGATGTTGTTGCTAAATGGCTTTCGCTTTGCTAATAGAGCTTTAACTTGCACTTACAGATCGAGCGACGAACTGTATTTAGTGACAGTGGGTTTCTGAAGTGTTCCTGAGCCCACGTGGTGATATCCTTTAGAGATTGATGTCGGTTTTTGATACAGTGCCGTCTGAGGGATCGAAGGTCACGGGCATTCAATGTTGGTTTCCGGCCATGCCGCTTACGTGGAGTGATTTCTCCAGATTCTCTGAACCTTTTGATGATATTATGGACCGTAGATGTTGAAATAACTACATTTCTTGCAATTGTACTTTGAGAAACGTTGTTCTTAAACTGTTTGACTATTTGCTCACGCAGTTCTGGACAAAGGGGTGTACCTCGCCCCATCCTTTCTTGTGAAAGACTGAGCATTTTCTGGGAAGCTGTTTTTATCCCCAATCATGGCACCCACCTGTTCCCAATTAGCCTGCACATCTGTGGGATGTTCCAAATAAGTGTTTGATGAGCATTCCTCAACTTTATCAGTATTTATTGCCACCTTTCCCAACTTCTTTGTCATGTGTTGCTGGCATCAAATTGTAAAGTTAATGATTATTTGCACAAAAAAAAACTGTTTATCAGTTTGAACATCAAATATGTTGTCTTTGTAGCATATTCAACTGAATATGGGTTGAAAATGATTTGCAAATCATTGTATTCCGTTTATATTTACATCGAACACAATTTCCCAACTCATATGGAAACTGGGTTAGTAAAATCTTGTTTAGAACATCCAACTGACCCTACAATCAACCTCTGATGAACACTCTTTTGGAACCTTTTTCATCAGCAGTAGAACCTTGACTAAAATCTATCATATAACCTATGCCAGAGCCTATCATGAAACCTATGCTAAAATCTATCATACAACCTACGCTAGAACCAATCATAAAATCTATGCTACAACCTATTATAGACCTTTGCTACAACCTATGATAGACCTAAGCTACAACCTATGACAGAACCTATGCTACAGCCTATGCTAGAATCTACGATATAACTTATGATATCTGTAGACCAATCGCCACTCTGAACTTCTGATGGGATAACAAGTAAAACCTTGTTTAGAACATCCAATGTACCCTACAATAAACCTCTGATGAACACTCCTTTGGAACCTTTTACATCAGCAGTAGAACCTTGACTAAAATCTATCATATAACCTATGCCAGAGCCTATCATGAAACCTATGCTAAAATCTATCATACAACCTACGCTAGAACCAATCATAAAATCTATGCTACAACCTATTATAGACCTTTGCTACAACCTATGATAGACCTAAGCTACAACCTATGACAGAACCTATGCTACAGCCTATGCTAGAATCTACGATATAACTTATGATATCCGTAGACCAATTGCCACTCTGAACTTCTGATGGGATAACAAGTAAAACCTTGTTTGGAACATCCAATGTACCCTACAATAAACCTCTGATGAACACTCCTTTGGAACCTTTTTCATCAGCAGTAGAACCTTGACTAAAATCTATCATATAACCTATGCCAGAGCCTATCATGAAACCTATGCTAAAATCTATCATACAACCTACGCTAGAACCAATCATAAAATCTATTCTACAACCTATGATAGACCTAAGCTACAACCTATGACAGAACCTATGCTACAGCCTATGCTAGAATCTACGATATAACTTATGACATCTGTAGATCAACTGCCTCTCTGAACTTCTAATGGGATAACAAGTAAAACCTTGTTTAGAACATCCAATGTACCCTACAATAAACCTCTGATGAACACTCTTTTGGAACCTTTTTCATCAGCAGTAGAACCTATACTAAAATCTATCATATAACCTACACCAGAGCCTATCATGAAACCTATGCTAAAATCTATCATATAACCTATGCAAAAATCTATCATATAACCTACGCTAGAACCAATCATAAAATCTATGCTACAACCAATTATAGACCTTTGCTTTAACCTATGATGGACCTAAGCTACAACCTATGACAGAACCCATGCTACAGCCTATGCAAGAATCTACGATATGACTTATGATATCTGTAGACCAATCGCCACTCTGAACTTCTGATGGGATAACAAGTAAAACCTTGTTTGGAACATCCAATGTACCCTACAATAAACCTCTGATGAACACTCCTTTGGAACCTTTTTCATCAGCAGTAGAACCTTGACTAAAATCTATCATATAACCTATGCCAGAGCCTATCATGAAACCTATGCTAAAATCTATCATACAACCTACGCTAGAACCAATCATAAAATCTATGCTACAACCTATTATAGACCTTTGCTTTAACCTATGATAGACCTAAGCTACAACCTATGACAGAACCCATGCTACAGCCTATGCTAGAATCTACGATATAACTTATGACATCTGTAGACCAACTGCCACTCTGAACTTTTGATGGGATAACAAGTAAAACCTAGTTTAGAACATTCAATGTACCCTACAATAAACCTCTGATGAACACTCTTTTGGAACCTTTTTCATCAGCAGTAGAACCTTGACTAAAATCCATCATATAACCTATGCCAGAGCCTATCATGAAACCTATGCTAAAATCTATCATACAACCTACGCTAGAACCAATCATAAAATCTATGCTACAACCTATTATAGACCTTTGCTTTAACCTATGATAGACCTAAGCTACAACCTATGACAGAACCTATGCTACAGCCTATGCTAGAATCTACGATATAACTTATGATATCCGTAGACCAATTGCCACTCTGAACTTCTGATGGGATAACAAGTAAAACCTTGTTTGGAACATCCAATGTACCCTACAATAAACCTCTGATGAACACTCCTTTGGAACCTTTTTCATCAGCAGTAGAACCTTGACTAAAATCTATCATATAACCTATGCCAGAGCCTATCATGAAACCTATGCTAAAATCTATCATACAACCTACGCTAGAACCAATCATAAAATCTATTCTACAACCTATGATAGACGTTTGCTACAACCTATGATAGACCTAAGCTACAACCTATGACAGAACCTATGCTACAGCCTATGCTAGAATCTACGATATAACTTATGACATCTGTAGATCAACTGCCTCTCTGAACTTCTAATGGGATAACAAGTAAAACCTTGTTTAGAACATCCAATGTACCCTACAATAAACCTCTGATGAACACTCTTTTGGGACCTTTTTCATCAGCAGTAGAACCTATACTAAAATCTATCATATAACCTACACCAGAACCTATCATGAAACCTATGCTAAAATCTATCATATAACCTATGCAAAAATCTATCATATAACCTACGCTAGAACCAATCATAAAATCTATGCTACAACCTATTATAGACCTTTGCTTTAACCTATGATAGACCTAAGCTACAACCTATGACAGAACCCATGCTACAGCCTATGCTAGAATCTACGATATAACTTATGACATCTGTAGACCAACTGCCACTCTGAACTTTTGATGGGATAACAAGTAAAACCTTGTTTAGAACATTCAATGTACCCTACAATAAACCTCTGATGAACACTCTTTTGGAACCTTTTTCATCAGCAGTAGAACCTTGACTAAAATCTATCATATAACCTATGCCAGAGCCTTTCATGAAACCTATGCTAAAATATATCATAGGATCCTACTCTAGAACCTATCATAAAACATATGCTACAACCTATCATAGACCTAAGCTACAAACTATGATAGAGCCTATGCTAGACTCTATGATTATAATTTATGACAGAACATATGATAGAACCTATGAGGGGACATATACTATAAGATATAATAGAACCTACGCTAGTATTGATGCTAATACATTAGGTTTTATTATACTGTTCAAGAACCTGGCAGAACCAATGACAGAATATATGAAAAAAAAAATGATAACACCTATTCTAGAACCCAGGCCAGAACATATGAAAGCACCCACCATAAAACATTTGACAGAACCTATGCTACAATGTATGAGGGAACCCATGACAGAACCTATGATATAACCTATGCTAGCCCCTATAATCGAGCATATGAGAGAACATATGACTGAACCTATGATAACACATATGCAACCATTGAAAAATTCTATAGTATAACTTCTGACATACTCTCTAGTAGAACCTGTTTTGTAGAAATTTTGCCAAACTCTATGATAGAACATTCAATATTATGAATTTATTATGGGTCTATTGAAAATGTGACCAAATCTGCTGGGTCAAAAGTATACATACAGCAATGTTAATATTTGGTTACATGTCCCTTGGCAAGTTTAACTGCAATAAGGCGCTTTTGGTAGCCATCCACAAGCTTCTGCTTGAATATTTGACCACTCGTCTTGACAAAGTTGGTGCAGTTCAGCTAAATGTGTTGGTTTTCTGACAGGGTCCACATGTTCTCAATGGGGTTTAAGTCAGGACTTTGGGAAGGCCATTCTAAAACCTTAATTCTAACCCGATTTAGCCATTCCTTTACCACTTTTAACGTGTGTTTGGGGTCATTGTCCTGTTGGACCACCCAACTGCTCCCAAGACCCAACCTCCGAACTTTTAGGTTTGATTTTAGTTTGTCCTGAAGAATTTGGAGGCGATCCTCCTTTTTCATTGTCCCATTTACTCTCTGTAAAGCACCAGCTCCATTGGCAGCAAAACAGGCCCATAGCATAATACTACCACCACCATGCTTGACGGTAGTTATGGTGTTCCTGGGGTTAAAGGCCTCACCTTTTCTCTTTCAAACTTATTACTGGGTATTGTGGCCGAACAACAAATTTTTTGTTTTATACAACCACAGAACTTTTCTCTAGGTCTTATCTTTGTCCATGTGTTCAGCAGCAAACTTTAGACAAGCCTTAAGGTGTGGCTTCTGAAGCAAGGGTTTTCTTTCTTGCATGGTAGCCTCTCAGTCCATGGCGATGCAAAACACGCTTGACTGTGGACAGTGACACCAGCTTCCAATGGTGGTGGTTCTCGGTTGATTCTTGATCATCCTGATCCATTTTCTCTCAGCAGCAGGTGATAGCTTGTGTTTTCTTCCTGAGCGTGGCAGTGACAAAACTGTGCCTTGCACTTTGTACTTACCGAAAATTGTCTGTACAGTTGTTTTGGGGACCTTAAGATGCTTTGAAATGGCTCCAAGTGACTTTCCAGCCTCTTTTAATTCAATGATTCGTTTTTTCAGATCTGTTCTTTTGACTTTCCAATCGTCGCGTTTGTAACCGAGTCTAATGACTGCGTCACATGATCCCTATTTAAATGGGCTCAGAGAAGTCAACAGGTGTCGTCAATCATAATCACTCACAGGAAGTCAAGAGGCCATGCCATGAAACTAATTTAATTTGATTTTAACTTTTGACCCAGCAGATTTAGTCATATATTCAGTAAGACTCATAACAAATTCAAAAACGAACCAAACTTAATGTTTTTGTGACCAACAAGTATGTGTTCCAATCACTCGATCACAAAAAAATAAGAGTTGTAGAAATTATTTGAAACTCAAGACAGCCATGACATTATGTTCTTTACGAGTGTATGTAAACGTTTGACCACGACTGTAACCTGTGATATGAATTGTAGAGTAGACCCTTTAGGAGATCCTCTATTGGAACTGTTTCCATAAACTGTGGTAGAACTTGTGTGGTATGACCTTTAGAAGATTTGCTCGTAGAACTGTTGACATAAACTGTGGTAGAATCTTTAGGATATTCGGTGGTAGAATTGTTGACATATACTGTAGTAGAACTTGTGTGGTAGAACCTTTAGGAGAGTCGGTGGTAGAACTGTTGACATAATCTTTGGTAGCACTTGTGTGGTAGAACCTGTAGGAGATTTGCTAGTAGAACAAACTGTGGTAGAACCTTTAGGAAATTTGGTGGTAGAATTGTTGACATAAACTGTGGTAGAACTTGTGTGGTAGAACCTTTAGGAGATTCGCTAATAGAACTGTTGACATAAACTGTGGTAGAACTTGAGTTGTAGGACTTTTAGGAGATTCACTAATAGAACTTTTTATATAAACTGTGGTAGGACTTGTGTGGTAGAACCTTTAGGATATTCGGTGGTAGAATTGTTGACATAAACTGTGGTAGAACCTTTAGGAAATTCGGTGGTAGAATTGTTGACATAAACTGTGGTAGAACTTGAGTTGTAGGACTTTTAGGAGATTCGCTAATAGAACTTTTTATATAAACTGGGGTAGGACTTGTGTGGTAGAACCTTTAGGAGATTCGGTGGTAGAATTGTTGACATAAACTGTGGTAGAACTTGTGTGGTATGACCTTTAGAAGATTCGCTCGCAGAATTGTTGACATAATCTGTAGTAGAACTTGTGTGGTAAAAACTTTAGGAGAGTCGGGGGTAGAACTGTTGACATAATCTTTGAAAGAACTTGTGAGGTGGAACCGTTAGGAGATTCGCTAGTGGAACAAACTGTGGTAGAACCTTTAGGTGATTCGGTGGTAGAATTGTTGACATAAACTGTGGTAGAACCTTTAGGAAATTCGGTGGTAGAATTGTTGACATAAACTATGGTAGAACTTGTGTGGTAGAACCTTTAGGAGATTCGCTAATAGAACTGTTGACATAAACTGTGGTAGAACTTGAGTTGTAGGACTTTTAGGAGATTCGCTAATAGAACTTTTTATATAAACTGTGGTAGGACTTGTGTGGTAGAACCTTTAGGAGATTCGGTGGTAGAATTGTTGACATAAACTGTGGTAGAACTTGTGGGATATGACCTTTAGAAGATTTGCTCGTAGAACTGTTGACTTAAACTGTGGTAGAACCTTTAGGAGATTCGGTGGTAGAATTGTTGACATATATTGTAGTAGAACTTGTGTGGTAAAACCTTTAGGAGAGTCGGTGGTAGAACTGTTGACATAATCTTTGGTAGAACTTGTGTGGTAGAACCTTTAGGAGATTTGCTAGTAGAACAAACTGTGGTAGTACCTTTAGGTGATTCGGTGGTAGAATTGTTGACATAAACTGTGGTAGAACCTTTAGGAAATTTGGTGGTAGAATTGTTGACATAAACTGTGGTAGAACTTGTGTGGTAGAACCTTTAGGAGATTCGCTAATAGAACTGTTGACATAAACTGTGGTAGAACTTGAGTTGTAGGACTTTTAGGAGATTCGCTAATATAACTTTTTATATAGACTGTGGTAGGACTTGAGTGGTAAAACCTTTAGGAGATTCGGTGGTAGAATTGTTGACATAAACTGTGGTAGAACCTTTAGGAAATTCGGTGGTAGAATTGTTGACATAAACTGTGGTAGAACTTGTGTGGTATGACCTTTAGAAGATTCGCTCGTAGAATTGTTGACATAAACTGTGGTAGAACCTTTAGGAGATTCGGTGGTAGAATTTTTGACATAAACTTTAGTAGAACTTGTGTGGTAAAAACTTTAGGAGAGTCAGGGGTAGTACTGTTGACATAATCTTTGGTAGAACTTGTGAGGTGGAACCTTTAGGAGATTTGCTAGTAGAACAAACTGTGGTAGAACCTTTAGGTGATTCGGTGGTAGAATTGTTGACATAAACTGTGGTAGAAACTTTAGGAAATTTGGTGGTAGAATTGTTGACATAAACTGTGGTAGAACTTGTGTGGTAGAACTTGTGTGGTAGAACCTTCAGGAGATTCTCTAATAGAACTGTTGACATAAACTGTGGTAGAACTTGAGTTGTAGGACTTTTAGGATATTTGCTAATAGAACTTTTTATATCAACTGTGGTAGGACTTGTGTGGTAGAACCTTTAGGAGATTCGGTGCTAGAATTGTTGATATAAACTGTGGTAGAATTTGTTTGGTAGAAACTTTAGGAGATTAGGTAGTTGAATAGTTGACATAAACTGTGATAGAACTCATGTGCTAGAACCTTTAGGGGATTCACTAGTACAATTGTTGACATAAACTGGTGTAGAACTTTTGTGGTAGACCCTTTAGGAGATTTGGAGGTAGAACTTGTGTGGTAGAAACTTTAGAAGATTCGCTAGTAGAACTGTTGACATAATCTTTGGTGGAATTAATTAGGTAGAACCTTCAGGAGATTTGCTAGTAGAACTGTTGATCTGTGGTAGAACTTGTGTGGTAGAACCTTTAGGAGGTTCGCTAATAGAACTGTTGACATAAAGTGTGGTAGAACTTGTGTTGTAGGACTTTTAGGAGACTCGGTGGTAGAATTGTTGACATAAACTGTGGTAGAACTTGTTTAGTAGAAACTTTAGGAGATTTGGTAGTCGAACAGTTGACATAAACTGTGATAAAACTCGTGTGGTAGAAACCTTTAGGGGATTCACAAGTAGAAATGTTGACATAAACTGTGGTAGAACTTGTGTGGTAGAACCTTTAGGAGATTTGGTAGAAGAAAAGTTGACATAAACTGTGGTAGAACTTGTATGGTAGAAACTTTAGAAGATTCGCGGGGAGAACTGTTGACATAATCTTTGGTAGAAATCATGTGGCAGAACCTTTAGGAGATTTGCTAGTAGAACTGTTGATATAATCTGTGGTAGAACTTGTGTGGTAGAACCTTTAGAAGGTTCGCTAGCAGAATCGTTGACATAATCTGGGGTAGAACTTGTGTGGTAGAACCTTTAGGAGAGTTGCTTGTAGAACTGTTGACATAAACCGTGGTAGAACTTGTGTGGTAGAACCTTTAGAACGTTCGGTAGCAGAATTGTTGACCTAATCTGGGGAAGAATTTGTGTGGTAAAACCTTTAGGAGATTAGCTAGTAGAACTGTGGACATAAACTGTGATATAATTTGTAGAGTAAAACATTTAGGAGATTCGCTAGTAGAACTGTTGACATAATCTGTGATAGAACTTGTAGAGTACAACCTTCGGGAGATTCACTAGTAGAACCGTGGACATGAAATGTGGTAGAACTCGTGTGGTGGAACCTTTATGAGATTCACTAGTAGAACTGTGGACATAAACTGTGGTAGAACTCGTGTGGTAGAACCTTTAAGAGATTCACTAGTAGAAATGTTGACATAAACTGTGGTAGAACTTGTATGGTAGAAACTTTAGAAGATTCGCTAGTAGAACTGTTGACATAATCTTTGGTAGAACTCATGTGGCAGAACCTTTAGGAGATTTGCTAGTAGAACTGTTGATATAATCTGTGGTCGAACTTGTGTGGTAGAACCTTTAGAAGGTTCGCTAGCAGAATCGTTGACATAATCAGGGGTGGAACTTGTGTGGTAGAACCTTTAGGAGAGTCGCTTGTAGAACTGTTGACATAAACTGTAGTAGAACTTGTGTGGTAGAACCTTTAGGACATTCGGTAGCAGAATTGTTGACCTATATCTGGGGAATAACTTGTGTGGTAGAACCTTTAGGAGATTAGGTAGTAGAACTGTGGACATAAACTGTGATATAATATGTAGAGTAGAACCTTTAGGAGATTCTCTAGTAGCACAGTTGACATAATCTGTGATAGAATTTGTAGAGTACAACCTTTGGGAGATTCGCTAGTAGAACCGTGGACATTAAATGTGGTAGAACTCGTGTGGTAGAGCCTTTAGGGGATTCGCTAGTAGAACTGTGGACTTAAACTGTGGTAGAACTCGTGTGGTAGAACCTTTAGGAGATTCGCTAGTAGAACTGTGGACATAAACTGTGGTAGAACTCGTGTGGTAGAACCTTTAGGAGATTCGCTAGTAGTACTGTAGACATAAACTGTGGTAGAACTCGTGTGGTAGAACCTTTAGGAGATTTGCTGGTAGAACTGTGGACATAAACTGTGGTAGAACTCGTGTGGTAGAACCTTTAGGAGATTTGCTGGTAGAAGTGTGGACATAAACTGTGGTAGAACTTGTGTGGTAGAACCTTTAGGTCATTCGGTAGCAGAATTGTTGACCTAATCTGGGGTATAACTTGTGTGGTAGAACCTTTGGGAGATTTGATAGTACAACTGTGGACATTCTGTAAACTGTGATATAATTTGTAGAGAAGAACATTTAGGAGATTCGCTAGTAGTACTGTTGACATAATCTGTGATATAATTTGTAGAGTACAATCTTTGGGAGATTCGCTAGTAGAACCGCGGACATGAAATGTGGAAGACCTTGTGTGGTAGAACCTTTTGGAGATTCTCTAGTAGAACTGTTGACATAACCTGTGATAGAATTTGTAGAGTACAACCATTGGGAGATTTGCTAGTAGAACTGTGGACATAAACTGTGGTAGAACTCGTGTGGTAGAACCTTTAGGAGATTCGCTAGTAGTACCGTAGACATAAACTGTGGTAGAACTCGTGTGGTAGAACCTTTAGGAGATTTGCTGGTAGAACTGTGGACATAAACTGTGGTAGAACTTGTGTGGTAGAACCTTTAGGTCATTCGGTAGCAGAATTGTTGACCTAATCTGGGGTATAACTTGTGTGGTAGACCTTTGGGAGATTCGATTGTACAACTGTGGACATACTGTAAACTGTGATATAATTTGTAGAGTAGAACCTTTAGGAGATTCGCTAGTAGTACTGTTGTCATAATCTGTGATAGAATTTGTAGAGTACAATCTTTGGGAGATTCGCTAGTAGAACCATGGACATGAAATGTGGAAGACCTTGTGTGGTAGAACCTTTAGGAGATCCTCTAGTAGAACTGTTGACATAATCTGTGATAGAATTTGAAGAGTACAACCATTGGGAGATTTGCTAGTAGAACTGTGGACATAAACTGTGGTAGAACTCGTGTGGTAGAACCTTTAGGAGATTCGCTGGTAGAACTGTGGACATAAACTGTGATATAACTCGTTTGGTAGAACCCTTAGGAGACTCGCTGGTAGAACTGTAGACATAAACTGTGGTAGAACATTTAGGAGATTCGGTGGTAGAATTGTTGACATAAACTGTGGTAGAACTTGTGTGGTAGAACCTTTGGAAGGTTCGCTAGCAGAATTGTTGACATAATCAGGGGTGGAATTTGTGTGGTAGAACCTTTAGGAGATTCGCTAGTAGAACAGTGGACATAAACTGTGGTAGAACTTGTGTGGTAGAACCTTTAGGAAATTCGGGAGCAGAATTGTTTACCTAATCTGGGGTAGAACTTGTGTGGTAGAACCTCTAGGAGATTCGCTAGTACAACTGTGGCCATAAATTGTGATAGAACATGTAGAGTACAACCTTTGGGAGATTTGCTAGTAGAACTGTGGACATAAACTGTGGTAGAACTCGTGTGGTAGAACCTTTAGGAGACTTGCTAGTAGAACTGTGGACATAAACTGTGGTAGAACTCGTGTGGTAGAACCTTTAGGAGATTCGGTAGCAGAATTGTTGACCTAATCTGGGGTAGAACTTGTGTGGTAGAACCTCTAGGAGATTCGCTAGTAGAACTGTGGATATAAACTCTGGTAGAACTCGTGTGGTAGAACCTTTAGGAGATTCGCTAGTAGAAATGTTGTCATAAACTGTGGTAGAACTCGTGTGGTAGAACCTTTAGAAGACTCGCTAGTAGAACTGTAGACATAAACTGTGGTAGAACATTTAGGAGATTCGGTAGCAGAATTGTTGACCTAATCTGGGGTAGAACTTGTGTGGTAGAACCTCTAGGAGATTCGCTAGTACAACTGTGGACATAAATTGTGATAGAAAATGTAGAGTACAACCTTTGGGAGATTTGCTAGTAGAACTGTGGACATAAACTGTGGTAGAACTCGTGTGGTAGAACCTTTAGGAGATTCGGTAGCAGAATTGTTGACCTAATCTGGGGTAGAACTTGTGTGGTAGAACCTCTAGGAGATTCGCTAGTAGAACTGTGGACATAAACTCTGGTAGAACTTGTGTGGTAGAACCTTTAGGAGATTCGCTAGTAGAAATGTTGACATAAACTGTGGTAGAACTCGTGTGGTAGAACCCTTAGAAGACTCGCTAGTAGAACTGTAGACACAAACTGTGGTAGAACATTTAGGAGATTCGGTGGTAGAATTGTTGACATTAACTGTAGTAGAACTCGTGTGGTAGAACCTTTAGAAGGTTCGCTAGCAGAATCGTTGACATAATCAGGGGTGGAATTTGTGTGGTAGAATCTTTAGGAGATTCGCTAGTAGAACTGTGGACATAAACTGTGGTAGAACTCGTGTGGTAGAACCTTTAGGACATTCTGTAGCATAATTGTTGACCTAATCTGGGGTAGAACTTGTGTGGTAGAACCTTTAGGAGAGTCGCTAGTAGAACTGTTGACATAAACTGTGGTAGAACTTGTGTGGTAGAACCTTTAGGACATTCGGTAGCAGAATTGTTGATATAATCTGGGGTAGAACTTGTGTGGTAGAACCTTTAGGAGATTCGATAGTGCAACTGTGGATATAAATTGTGATGTAATTTGTAGAGTAGAACATTTAGGAGATTCGCTAGTAGAACAGTGGACATAAACTGTGGTAGAACTTGTGTGGTAGAACCTTTAGGAAATTCGGGAGCAGAATTGTTTACCTAATATGGAGTAGAATTTGTGTGGTAGAACCTCTAGGAGATTCGCTAGTACAACTGTGCACATAAACTGTGATAGAACATGTAGAGTACAACCTTTGGGAGATTTTCTAGTAGAACTGTGGACATAAACTGTGGTAGGACTCGTGTGGTAGAACCTTTAGGAGATTCGATAGTGCAACTGTGGATATAAATTGTGATGGAACTCGTGTGGTAGAACCTTTAGGAGATTCGGTAGCAGAATTGTTGACCTAATCTGGGGTAGAACTTGTGTGGTAGAACCTCTAGGAGATTCGCTAGTAGAACTGTGGACATAAACTCTGGTAGAACTCGTGTGGTAGAACCTTTAGGAGATTTGCTAGTAGAAATGTTGACCTAATCTGGGGTAGTACTTGTGTGGTAGAACCTCTAGGAGATTCGCTAGTACAACTGTGGACATAAATTGTGATAGAACATGTAGAGTACAACCTTTGGGAGATTTGCTAGTAGAACTGTGGACATAAACTGTGGTAGAACTCGTGTGGTAGAACCTTTAGGAGACTTCCTAGTAGAAATGTTGACATAAACTGTGGTAGAACTCGTGTGGTAGAACCCTTAGAAGACTCGCTAGTAGAACTGTAGACACAAACTGTGGTAGAACATTTAGGAGATTCGGTGGTAGAATTGTTGACATTAACTGTAGTAGAACTCGTGTGGTAGAACCTTTAGAAGGTTCGCTAGCAGAATTGTTGACCTATCTGGGGTAGAACTTGTGTGGTAGAACCTCTAGGAGATTCGCTAGTAGAACTGTGGACATAAACTCTGGTAGAACTCGTGTGGTAGAACCTTTAGGAGATTTGCTAGTAGAAATGTTGAAATAAACTGTGGTAGAACTCGTGTGGTAGAACCCTTAGAAGACTCGCTAGTAGAACTGTAGACACAAACTGTGGTAGAACATTTAGGAGATTCGGTGGTAGAATTGTTGACATTAACTGTTGTAGAACTCGTGTGGTAGAACCTTTAGAAGGTTCGCTAGCAGAATCGTTGACATAATCAGGGGTGGAATTTGTGTGGTAGAACCTTTAGGAGATTCGCTAGTAGAACTGTGGACATAAACTGTGGTAGAATTTGTGTGGTAGAACCTTTAGGACATTCGGTAGCAGAATTGTTGACATAATCTGGGGTAGAACTTGTGTGGTAGAACCTCTAGGAGATTCGCTGGTAGAACTGTGGACATAAACTGTGATAGAACATGTAGAGTACAACCTTTGGGAGATTTGCTAGTAGAACTGTGGACATAAACTGTGGTAGAACTCGTGTGGTAGAACCTTTAGGAGATTCGGTAGCAGAATTGTTGACCTAATCTAGGGTAGAACTTGTGTGGTAGAACCTCTAAGAGATTCGCTAGTACAACTGTGGACATAAATTGTGATAGAACATGTAGAGTACAACCTTTGGGAGATTCGCTAGTAGCACTGTTGACATAATCTGTGATAGAATTTGTAGAGTACAACCTTTGGGAGATTCGCTGGTAGAACTGTAGACATAAACTGAGGTAGAACTCTTGTGGTAGAACCTTTAGGAGATTCTCTAGTAGAACTGTTGACATAATCTGTGATAGAATTTGTAGAGTACAACCTTTGGAAGATTTGATAGTAGAACTGTGGACATATAATGTGATAGATCTCGTGTGGTAGAATCTTTAGAAGATTCGCTGGTAGAACTGTGGACATAAACTGTGGTAGAACTTGTGTGGTAGAACCTTTAGGACATTCGGCAGCAGAATTGTTGACCTGATCTGGGGTAGAACTTGTGTGGTAGAACCTCTAGGAGATTCGCTAGTAGAACTGTGGACATAAACTCTGGTAGAACTCGTGTGGTAGAACCTTTAGGAGATTCGCTAGTAGAAATGTTGACATAAACTGTGGTAGAACTTGTGTGGTAGAACCCTTAGAAGACTCGCTAGTAGAACTGTAGACACAAACTGTGGTAGAACATTTAGGAGATTCGGTGGTAGAATTGTTGACATTAACTGTAGTAGAACTCGTGTGGTAGAACCTTTAGAAGGTTCGCTAGCAGAATCGTTGACATAATCAGGGGTGGGATTTGTGTGGTAGAACCTTTAGGAGATTCGCTAGTAGAACTGTGGACATAAACTGTGGTAGAATTTGTGTGGTAGAACCTTTAGGACATTCGGTAGCAGAATTGTTGACATAATCTGGGGTAGAACTTGTGTGGTAGAACCTTTAGGAGATTCGCTGGTAGAACTGTGGACATAAACTGTGATAGAACATGTAGAGTACAACCTTTGGGAGATTTGCTAGTAGAACTGTGGACATAAACTGTGGTAGAACTCGTGTGGTAGAACCTTTAGGAGATTCGGTAGCAGAATTGTTGACCTAATCTAGGGTAGAACTTGTGTGGTAGAACCTCTAAGAGATTCGCTAGTACAACTGTGGACATAAATTGTGATAGAACATGTAGAGTACAACCTTTGGGAGATTCGCTAGTAGCACTGTTGACATAATCTGTGATAGAATTTGTAGAGTACAACCTTTGGGAGATTCGCTGGTAGAACTGTAGACATAAACTGTGGTAGAACTCTTGTGGTAGAACCTTTAGGAGATTCTCTAGTAGAACTGTTGACATAATCTGTGATAGAATTTGTAGAGTACAACCTTTGGAAGATTTGATAGTAGAACTGTGGACATATAATGTGATAGATCTCGTGTGGTAGAATCTTTAGAAGATTCGCTGGTAGAACTGTGGACATAAACTGTGGTAGAACTTGTGTGGTAGAACCTTTAGGACATTCGGCAGCAGAATTGTTGACCTGATCTGGGGTAGAACTTGTGTGGTAGAACCTCTAGGAGATTCGCTAGTAGAACTGTGGACATAAACTGTGGTAGAACTCTTGTGGTAGAACCTCTAGGTGGACACAAGTGGCGCATAGTGACTGGTGGACAAAGGCCAGTGGGGTCAAAGGTCGCTGGTGAATCAGAAGGAAGTGGAGTGTTTTCCCACAGGCGTGCAGGAAGTGTGAGCTGCGTTCCCAAACTGTTTAGACTGCCGAGTGGAGTCTGCTCACATTTCACACACGTTCTCGCTTTCTGGCCTCAAGTCCTTCAGGCAGAGCATCAGAACAAGACCACATCCCCCTGGACCTGCTCAGGGTGTCCTCCGAGGTTCCGTCACTATGTTGTTTGCCTGTAGCAAAGATCTTCCGGAGGGAGGCCTCCCTGAAAGCTCTATCGTAGACCACAAAAGCAACATGGCTGCAGGCCACAACATTAGGAACACCGTCAACGGCGACCATGTTTATTATTTCTGTACTGACACCTGACATGTTGCGAGATAAGGTAACAATCAGCAACACTTTCACATTCCAATACAGCCTGACCTTTGACCTCCTGGTGTGAGAGAGCCAGTTGGGGTTAGGGGATGGGGGTTGGGAACCAAGATGACTAGTGCAATCACAAGCTCCGCCCACTCTTTGAACGCAGTCAAAATGAGGTAATTTAATCAAAACGTACACAACTTTACTACTACAACCTAGTAACTGACATACAACTAAAATATAACTGTGTGCACTTCACACACACACACTCACACACACACACACACACACACACAAACTCTTGTACAAACCCCGTTTCCGTATGAGTTGGGGAATTGTGTTAGATGTAAATATAAACGGAATACAATGATATGCAAATTCTTTTCAAGCCATATTCAGTTGATTGCACTAAAAGGACAACACATTTTAAGTTCAAACCCATAAACTTTTTTTGTTTTTGCAAATAATAATTAACCTAGAATTTCATGGCTGCAACACGTGCCAAAGTAGTTGGGAAAGGGCATGTTCACCACTGTGTTACATCACCTTTTCTTTTAACAACACTCAATAAACGTTTGGGAACTGAGGAAACTAATTGTTGAAGCTTTGAAAGTGGAATTGTTTCCCATTCTTGTTTTATGTAGAGCTTCAGGCGTTCAACAGTCCGGGGTCTTTGCTGTCGTATTTTACGCTTCATAATGAGCCACACATTTTCGATGGGAGACAGGTCTGGAATGCAGGCGGGCCAGGAAAGTACCCGCACTCTTTTACTTCGAAGCCACGCTGTTGTAATACGTGACTTGGCATTGTTTTGCTGAAATAAGCAGGGGCATCCATTATAACGTTGCTTGGATGACAACATATGTTGCTCCAAAACCTGTATGGACCATTCAGCATTAATGGTGCCTTCACAGATGTGTAAGTTACCCATGCCTTGGGCACTAATACACCCCCAGACCATCACAGATGCTGGCTTTTGAACTTTGCGCCTATAAAAATCCGGATGGTTATTTTCCTCTTTGTTCCGGAGGTCACCACGTCCACAGTTTCCAAATATAATTTGAAACTTGGACTCGTCAGACCACAGAACACTTTTCCACTTTGCATCGGTCCATCTTAGATGAGCTCGGGCTCAGCAAAGCCGGCGGCGTTTCTGGTTGTTGTTGATAAATGAGCTTTGCTTTGCATAGCAGAGTTTTAACTTGCACTTACAGATGTAGCGACCAACTGTAGTTACTGACAGTGGTTTTATGAAGTGTTCCTGAGCCCATGTGGTGATATCCTTTACAAACTGATGTCGGTTTTTGATGCAGTACCGCCTGAGGGCTCAAAGGTCCGTAATATAATCGCTTACGTGCAGTGATTTCTCCAGATTCTCTGAACCTTTTGATGATTTTACGGACCGTAGATGGTAAAATCACTAAATTCCTTGCAATAGCACATTGAGAAAGGTTGTTCTAAAACTGTTTGACTATAAAATGGTGACCCTCACCCTATCCTTGTTTGTGAATTACTTAGCATTTTTTGGGAAGCTGTTTTTCTACCCAATCATGGCACCCACCTGTTCCCAATTAGCCTGCATACCCGTGGGATGTTCCAAATAAGTGTTTGATGAGAATTCCTCAACTTTATCAGTATTTATTGCCACCTTTCTCAACTTCTTTGTCACGTGATGCCGGCATAAAATTCTAAAGTTAATGATTATTTGAAAAAAAAAAAAGTGTTTATCAGTTTGAACATCAAATATGTTGTCTTTGTAGCATATTCAACTAAATATGGGTTGAAAATGATTTGCAAATCATTGTATTCCGTTTGGATTTAAATCTAACACAATTTCCCAACTCATATGGAAACGGGGTTTGTATTTCCTACCTTCTTGAGACCTC
>NC_084611.1:13475056-13492556 GCF_033978795.1 Nerophis ophidion
CAAGATGGCGGCCAGGAGGCGGCGTGTGCGGCAATCAGAGTCAGGTGCGTAAACCACACACCTGCTCTCAATCCCTGCATCTTCTCCTGCAGTTTAAAAGGGGAGAAGGAGGAGCGATCGTGGCAGAAGACGGAGGAGAATTGACGGCAAAAGACGACGAGAGCGACCAGGAGGAAGATGAGCCTGCGAGGAAGACGAAGCCACCGGCCACCGAAAGACGAGCCGAGACGAGCAGCAAAGAAGGTCGCGCTAGAAATTGGCGGGACCGACTGTGACGCCAAAATGTGAGTTGAAATAATAAACAAGTGTGAAACCTGCTACGAGGCGTCTTGTATAGATGGACCATGCAAGCTACACGATGACGGCTGGAATCATGTCACAGCATGCTAATGTTAGCATGCTTCCAGTTAGCATCATCTAAATACCAAAATATATATCCCTGAGGTGTATACTTGCTACATTAGTTTAAAAAGCTAAAATTCTCACCATAACATGCTTCCAGTTAGTCTTGTTGAAATACCTCAATTAAAGACACTGAAGTGTATACCTTCTAAATTACGTAAAAAACCTGGCATGCTAATGTTAGCATGTTTACAGCTAGCATTAGTGAAATACCAAAATACTGTTGTTTTTACTGTAAATTTAAGAAACAGTACCACGGTAAATTATTTTTTTTTACGGAAACCAAAGCCTATGAAAAGTGAGGTACTTTGAGATCAAGGAAAACAAGTGTAAAAGTTTGAGCAGTCAGTCGCCCGAGAAGGTGTACCTAATAAAGTGCCCAGCTAGCGTGATTCTCCGACCGGATGGAGCGATACTTTTTCCGAGGAAGTGAATACACTGACGGTTGTGATATAAACAACTTTAACACTCCTACTAATATGCGCCACATTGTGAACTCACACAAAAGAAGAATGACAAACACATTTCGGGAGAAAATCCTCAAGGTAACACAACATAAACGCAACACAACAAATACCCAGAATCCTTTGCATCCATCCCAATTCCTGACTATGTTATACACCCCGCGAGCACCAAACCCTGCCCACCTCAACCACGCAGGGGGGGGGGGTGCTCGCAGGGTGTATAACCGAATTGCACATAATTTAAAAGTTACGAAACCTGGGGTAAAAAATTTTTGGGGCCGGAAACAGAAGCCTATGAAAAGCGAGGTACTTTGAAATCAAGGAAAAAAAGTGTAAAAGTTTGAGCCGTCAGTCGCCCGTGAAGGTGTACCTAATAAAGTGTCCAGCGAGCGTGATTCTCCGACCGGATGGAGCGAGACTTTTTCCGAGGAAGTGAATAAATAAAAATACCGTTGTTTTTACAGTGCATTATTAGTAAAATAATTATTTTTACGGAAATTTCCGGCGACTGAGCTGCCACTTATTTACCGTTCAAAGTAGGATCATTGTTTTTACAGTGCATTACTGTAAATCAGGCGTCGTCAACGTTTACCACTCACAGAGCCATTTCGACCAGTTTCATAAAACGAGGAAGACAGTGGGAGTCGCAAATCATCACAGTAACACAACATAAACGCAACACAACAAATACCCAGAATCCTTTCATAAAACGAGGAAGACAATGGTAGCCGCAACGATTCTTGCCGATATCTGCTGGTGGTCACCCAGATGACAAGAATAAGGGCATGCTATGAAGCCATTGCCTTAAACACCTTCTACAACATGTGCAAACTGCTTGCCAGTCCAGCAACATGTTGTGAGAGGCTTCCGCAGATGCACGCACGCGACTGCAAGGCATACTGGGTGACACAGAATACACTGACGGTTGTGATATAAACAACTTTAACACTCCTACTCATATGCGCCACATTGTGAACCCACACAAAAGAAGAATGACAAACACATTTCGGGAGAAAATCCTCACAGTGACAACATAAACGCAACACAACAAATACCCAGAATCCTTTGCATCCATGATAATTCCTGACTATGTTATACACCCTGCGAGCACCAAACCCCGCCCACCTCAACCATGCAGGGAAGGGGAGAGGGGGGGGGGGGGGGGGTTGGTGCTCGCGGGGTGTATAACATAGTCAGGAGTTTCATGGATGCAAAGGATTCTGGGTATTTGTTGTGTTGCGTTTATGTTGTGTTACTGTGAGGATTTTCTCCCGAAATGTGTTTGTCATTCTTCTTTTGTGTGGGTTCACAATGTGGCGCATATTAGTAGGAGTGTTAAAGTTGTTTATATCACAACCGTCAGTGTACTTTGTGTCACCCAGTCTGCCTTGCAATCTCATACATGTGCCGATAGAAGCAGCAAAATGCATGTGTCCGGTCGGCACACTAATGGCATTCCGTGAATGGCGGGCGCGATGACGTTCAAGAGGACGTTAACACGGCACGCCCTTAATATTGTAGTCCGAGTGAAAATTGGAGAACGTTGTCCGGGAGAGGCATTGAATTCCGGAATCTCCCCGCAACAATCTGGGGGTTCGGCGATTGTGCAGCTGAGCCGCATCAGAGTTGCCAAAGAGCCGCATGCGGCTCCGGAGCCGCGGGTTGCCGACCCCTGCTGTAAATTGTATAACCGTATTGCACACAATTTAAAAGTTACAAAACCTGGGGTAAAAAAATTTTTGGGCCGGAAACAGAAGCCTATGAAAAGCGAGGTACTTTGAAATCAAGGAAAACAAGTGTAAAAGTTTGAGCCGTCAGTCGCCCGTGCAGGTAAACCTAAAAAAGTCTCCAGCAAGCGTGATTCTCCGACTGGATGGAGCAAGACTGTCAGGCTTTCCCCTGACAGTTCGTCTATATTTTAGTTTTTTCCTCTGCATTTGTCTTTGTTTCCTCTGTGTTTAGTATCTCCCGTCTTTAGTTCCTGTCAAGTGCTCTTATTTTGGTTGAGCTTCCTGTTTGTCTCCCTGTGTGCTGTTGTCACCTCATCTGCGGCTGATTGGCACCTGGCCACACCTGTAGTCAATCAGCCCGCTCCTATTGGTACCCACTTTGTCTTCCAGTCATGTCCTACATTCGTTTGTTTGTAACTTACTGTCTTTTGTTCCCTGCTTCTGTTTTGTTTTCACTCTAAAAGTAACGACTTCTGCTTTCCTGTTTGCTACCCGCTAGCTTCCACGCTAGGCCCTTTTTTGTTTCTTGCTAGCTTTTGTGCTAAAGACCCTTAATTTGTTATCCGCCTCGTGCGGGCTTTGTGTTAGTACCCTTTTGTTTGATTTTGTCTTAGTATCTTTATTAAATCATGTTTTCTCCCTCCATGCCTGCCTCCATCTCTGCATCTTGGGGTTCGACACAAACACACTTTTGACGGAGATATTTTTCCGAGGAAGTGAATAAATAAAAATACCGTTTTTTTAATAGTGCATTATTCGTAGAATAGTTATTTTTATGGAAATTTCCGGTGACTGAGCTGCCACCTATTTACCGTAAAATGTAGGATACATTTTTTTTTTTACAGTGCATTACTGTAAATTGTACCACCTTATTGCACATCATTTAAAAGTTACGAAACCTGGGGTAAAAAACATTTTTGACGTAAACCGAAGCCTATACGAAGTACTAAAAAAACAAGGAAAAAAAGTGTAAAAGTTTAAGCCGTCAGTCGCCCGTGAAGGTGTACCTAATAAAGTGTCCAGCGAGCGTTATTCTCCGACTGGATGGAGCGAGACTTTTTCCGAGGAAGGAAATAAATTTAAAAAATGTCTGCCATAAATCTGCCCGAGCGCGGGAAGTGACGAATAAAAAGTAGCAAGTGGAGAGCGAACACGCCGTCTGGAGACACTTGGACTGGACACGGAACGCTCCCCGGGCTCCCGTAAAGCTTCCACGAGCCGACAGGACGACACGCCGTCGCTCAGGCTGTCGGTCCACTCGCGCGCAGACAAATGGCTCATGAAGCTTTTTCCAGCCACGCGTCTTGGCCCCGGGACAGGCCGTCAAACATCCTGGAACCCAGACATGGGATTCTACCACATGATGAAGTTTGACGTCTTCATGAAGAAGAAATATGTGGAACTGAACAGGAGCTGTCGCGCTCGCTCCTGAGCGCCCCCTGAAGGAGGGCTGCCGTCACTGACTCGGGGACTCAGGGGGGGTGTGTCCGGCTGCCCGGCTGTTTTCTGGCATGGACAGCTGTCCTGTGGCAACTCAGCACATGCGCACGCTCGGGTTGGGCATTTAAACTTTAAAGGTCCGCAGCTGTCCGCCCGGAGCACACTTTCTCCAGTCGGACAAACTGGGGACCGGAGGAAGCCGCTTCAGTTCTCTCCCACCCCGCTCGCCGCCACCATGGGGGCTTTCATCGCCAAGATGCTCCTGCCCACCGTCAGCAGCGTGGTCTTCCTGCCCGTCGCCAGCGTGGCCGCCAAGCGAGGCTTCCACATGGAGGCCATGGTCTACTTCTTCACCATGTTCTTCACCGCCGTGAGTAGCCCCCCCCCCACCCCCGGTCTTCAAGACCAGTGCCATGTGTGTTCATTGTGTGTGTATCCAGATCTACCACGCCTGCGACGGACCCGGCCTCTCCATCCTGTGCTTCATGAGGTACGACATCTTGGAGTATTTCAGTGTCTACGCCACGGCTCTCTCCATGTGGGTCACTCTGATCGGTGAGTCCACGTTCCTGGTTTTGCGCAAATGTTCAAACATTTTCAAAAAATGTACGCAAATACGCTTGTTTGCTTTTCACACGCTTAGATCAGAGGTCCTTAAAGGTGAACATTATCACCAGACCTATGTAAGCGTCAATATATACCTTGATGTTGCAGAAAAAAAGATCATATGTTTTTTTAACCGATTTCCGAACTCTAAAATGGTGAATTTGGCGATTGAAACGCCTTTCAATTGTTCGCTGTCGGAGCAATGACCTTTCACCCGTGACGTTACAACGGGAAGCAATCCACCATTTTTCTCAAACACATTACACACACCAAGTCAAATCAGCTCTGTTATTTTCCGTTTTTTCGACTGTTTCCTCGTCGTTGTGTTGTCGGAGAGTGTAACAACACGATCAAGTTGACTTACGTGGAGTGTGCTAATCAGACATATCAATGGTCACGGCATACTAATCGATGCTAACATGCTATTAGGCTAGCTGTATATACATATTGCATCATTATGCCTCATTTGTAGCTATATTTGCATCCAGCCTTTCCCTCCACCCACATTTAATGCCAAACAAATACATACCAATCGACGGATTCAAGTACACCAGTGGTCTCGTTTGTTCTGCACATTCTACCGACGACAGCTGTGCTACGACAGAGATGGCAAGAATTTGTGGATATCCTGCGACATTAAAAGCAGATGCATTTCCAACGATAAAGTCAACGTAATCACAAAGGTGAGTTTTGTTGATGTTATTGACTTATGTGCTAATCAGACATATTTGGTCACGGCATGACTGCCAGCGATGCTAACATGCTGTTTAGGCTAGCTGTCTTTATGCCTCATTTGTAGCTATATTTGCATGCAGCCTTTCCCTCCTACCACATCTAATGCCAAACAAACACTTACCAATCGACGGATTTAAGTTGCTCCAGTGGTCAAAAGATGCAATCGTTGGTTAGAAGGCGATCACCAAATTCGTCCTCGTTGCCTTTGTCTGTCGTGATATGGCTCAATAACTTCAGTTTCTTCTTCAATTTCGTTTTCGCTATATACCTCCACACTCCAACCATCCGTTTCAATACATGCATTATCTGTTGAATCGCTTAAGCCGCTGAAATCCGAGTCTGAATCCGAGCTAATGTCGCTATATCTTTCTGTTCTATCTGCCATGTTTGTTTGCATTGGCGTCACGCAGTGACGTCACGAGAAAATGGTCGGGTGGAAATACAGATAGCGAAAATCAGGCACTTTAAAACCTTTTTTCGGGATATTCCATGATGGGTAAAATTTTGAAAAAAATTTTGAAAAATAAAATAAGCCACTGGGAACTGATTTTTATTGGTTTTAACCCTTCTGAAATTGTGATAATGTTCCCCTTTAACCTTTTTTTACCTTGGGACCCCCACTTTTCAACTACTAACGGGGGCCCCGGGGCCCACTCAAGTATGAGCACTGAATAATAGGGCTGTGAATCTTTGGACACCACATGATTCCATTCAAGGGTTTTCACAGTGCATTACTTTAAATTGTTTTTTTTACCGTAAAATTCTGGCAACTGAGCGGTAAAATCTACAACCATTGTTTTTCAGTGCATTACTGTAAAAAAAAAAAAACGATTAAAACTAAAAAATTATCACCGCCGTACTTTTAAGATGGTACCGAGTGTCTGAATCTGTGAATTTTAGGTGTAACCGTACAAAATGAGCCACAGAGCTAGCCTAAAACATTAGCATGCGCACATTAAATTGCTAACACTTAGCATGTGCGCTAACAATAGCATTGTCACAGTTAGCATGTCTCACATTTCAAGTAAGTATGGTCTATGGCTGCGGAAATAGAGAAAACAGTGTAAAATTAGATGAAAAAGTTAACATGTTTGAGTTATCTTGTTAGCTTTCTAGCAAGTGTCACGTACCAAGTTATATGACTCTGGGGTAAACGTTTGCAAAACTAGCTCAAAAAGTTAGCATACCAGTTTTAACATGCTAGCAAGCCAACGTTAGAATGCTATCAGTTAGCATGTGTCACATACCAAGGCAAATGACGTTAATGTGTATGGCTGTCTAATTAAAGGGAAAAAAACTAAATATATAAATGATAATATTGAGAAACTCAAAAATTCCCGCGGAAATTTTGATGGGCTCTGTGCCCTGGACCTCTGGTCGGGGGTCGCCGGAAGCCGCCAGAAGCCGCTATACTTTTAAGATGGCACCAAGTGTCTGAATCCGTGAGTTTTAGGTGGAACTGTATAAAATTAGCCACAGAGCTAGCCTAAAATGATAACATGCGCACATTAAAATGCTAACAGTCAAAAGATTTGAACAATTTCCCTTGTGGATCATTAAAGTTTGTCTATGTCTAGGTCTGCTAAATTAGCTAAAACAGCTAGCATGCTGATGTTAGCATTCTTACAGCTAGCATTAATGAAAAACAAAATGACGCTGAGGTGTATACCTGCTAAATTGGTTGAAAAAGCTAGCATGCTAATGTTAGAATGGTTACAGCTAGCATCAGTGAAATACCAAAATATATGACACTGACGTGTATACTTGCTTAATTAGCTAAAAAGATACATATGGTGTTAGCTTGCTAAAATGCTAACTGTAACATGTGTCAAGTACCAAAATATATTACTGTGAGGTGTATACCTACAAAATTAGTTTAGAAAAAGCTAGCATACTATCGTTGGCATGCTAATGTTAGCATGCTTCCAGTTAGCATTATTGAAATACCAAAATATATGAGACTGAGGTGTATACTTGCTAACTTAGCTGAAAAAAAAGCTAGCAAGCTAGTGTTAGCATGCTTACAGCTAGCCTTAGTTAATTACAGAATATATGACACTGAGGTGCATACTTGCTAAATTGGTTACTAAGGCTAGCATGCTAAGGTTAGCATGTTTACAGCTAGCATTATTGAAATACCAAAAAATTACACTGAGGTGTAAGCTTGCTAAACTTGCTAAAAAGCTAGCATGCTGATGTTAGCATGCTAAAATGCTAACTCTAACATGTGTCAAGTACCAAAATATATGACACTGAGGTGTATACTTGCTCAATTAGCTAAAAAGCTAGTATGCTGATTTTAGCATGCTAAAATGCTAACTGTAACATGTGTCAAGTACCAAAATATGACACTGAGGTGTATACTTTCTCAATCTTAGCTAAAAAGCTAGAATACTAATGTTAGCATGCTAAAATGCTAACTGTAACATGTGTCAAGTACCAACATGTATAACACAGACGTATGTACTTGCTCAATTAGCTGAAAAGCAAGCATGCTGATGTTAGCATGCTAAAATGCTAACTGTAACATGTGTCAAGTACCAAAATATATGACACTGAGGTGTATACTTTTTCAACTAGCTAAAAAGCTAGAATGCTGATGTTAGCATGCTAAAATGCAAACTCTAACATGTGTCAAGTACCAAAATATGACACTGAGGTGTATACATGCTCAATTAGCTAAAAAGCTAGTATGCTGATGTTAGCATGCTAAAATGCTAACTGTAACATGTGTCAAGTACCAAAATATATGACACTGAGGTGTATACTTTCTCAATTAGCTAAAAAGCTAGAATGCTAATGTTAGCATGCTAAAATGCTAACTGTAACATGTGTCAAGTACCAACATGTATGACACAGACGTATGTACGTGCTCAATTAACTGAAAAGCAAGCATGCGGATGTTAGCATGCTAAAATGCTAACTGTAACATGTGTCAAGTACCAAAATATATTACACTGAGGTGTATACTTTTTCAATTAGCTAAAAAGCCAGAATGCTAATGTTAGCATGCTAAAATGCTAACTGTAACAAGTGTCAAGTACCAACATGTATGACACAGACGTATGTACTTGCTCAATTAGCTAAAAAGCAAGCAAGCTGATGTTAGCATGCTAAAATGCTAACTGTAACATGTGCCAAGTACCAAAATGTATGACACTGAGGTATACACTTGCTCAATTAGCTAAAAAGCTAATATGCTGATGTTGGCATGCTGAAATTCTAACTGTAACATGTGTCAGGTACCAAAATGTATGACACTGAGGTATATACTTGTTCAATTAACTAAAACGCTAATATGCTGATGTTAGCATGCTAAAATGCTAACTGTAATTTGTGTGAGGTACCAAAATATGTGACACTGAGGTGTATACTTTCTCAATTAGCTAAAAAGCTAGAATGCTAATGTTAGCATGCTAAAATGCTAACTGTAACATGTGTCGAGTACCAACATGTATGACACAGACGTATGTACGTGCTCAATTAACTGAAAAGCAAGCATGCTGATGTTAGCATGCTAAAATGCTAACTGTAACATGTGTCAAGTACCAAAATATATTACACTGAGGTGTATACTTTTTCAATTAGCTAAAAAGCTAGAATGCTAATGTTAGCATGCTAAAATGCTAACTGTAACAAGTGTCAAGTACCAACATGTATGACACAGACGTATGTACTTGCTCAATTAGCTAAAAAGCAAGCATGCTGATGTTAGCATGCTAAAATGCTAACTGTAACATGTGCCAAGTACCAAAATGTATGACACTGAGGTATACACTTGCTCAATTAGCTAAAAAGCTAATATGCTGATGTTGGCATGCTGAAATTCTAACTGTAACATGTGTCAGGTACCAAAATGTATGACACTGAGGTATATACTTGTTCAATTAACTAAAACGCTAATATGCTGATGTTAGCATGCTAAAATGCTAACTGTAATTTGTGTCAGGTACCAAAATATGTGACACTGAGGTGTATACTTTCTCAATTAGCTAAAAAGCTAGAATTCTAATGTTAGCATGCTAAAATGCTAACTGTAACATGTGTCAAGTACCAACATGTATGACACAGACATATGTACTTGCTCAATTAGATAAAAAGCAAGCATGCTGATGTTAGCATGCTAAAATTCCAACTGTAACTTGTGTCAAGTACCAAAATATATGACACTGAGGTGTGTACTTTTTCAAGTAGCTAAAAAGCTAGAATGCTAATGTTAGCATGCTAAAATGCTAACTGTAACATGTGTCAGGTACCAAAATGTATGACACTGAGGTATATACTTGCTCAATTAACTAAAAAGCTAATACGCTGATGTTAGCATGCTAAAATGCTAACTGTAACATGTGCCAGGTACCAAAATATGTGACACTGAGAGGTATACTTTCTCAATTAGCTAAAAAGCTAGCATGCTGATGTTAGCATGCTAAACTGTTAACTCTAACACACGTCCAGTACCAAAATATATTACTTTGAAGTGTATACCAACCAAATTAGCTTTAAAAAAAGATAGCTTATAAACATTAGCATGCTAACAGGTATCATTCGTCATTGGTTCTGCCGTGTGTGTTGCAGCTCTTGCCGACTTCGACGAGCCGCAGCGTTCCACCATGACCATGTTCGGAGTCCTCACCACCGCCGTCAGGATCTACCAAGACCGTTGGGGCTACGGGATCTACTCAGGCCCGATCGGATCTGCCGTCTTCATCATAACCGTCAAATGGGTGCGCGGCCAAAACAAGATGGCTGAACTTCCGGTTCCTGCCTACTGATTGACATTTGCTCGTCTTCCTCGCGCAGCTGCAGAAGATGAAGGAGTTGAAGGCGGTCTATCCCGACAAGAGGGTCTACACGCAGCAGGTCGGTCCCGGGTGCTGTTTCGGCGCCCTGGCCCTCATGCTACGGTTCTACTTTGAGGTGACACCATCGACGGGCCGGCGGTCATCTTGAAAGCCCGCGTGTGACGTGTGTTTGTGTTTGTGACGCAGGAGTGGGACTACGCCTACGTGCACAGCTTCTACCACCTGTCCCTGGCCGTGTCTTTCGTCCTGCTGCTGCCCAAGAAGAACCGCTACGCCGGGACGGGACGGAATGCCGTCAAGCTCAGCTGCTGGACCCTCTGCTGCTGCGTACGTGACTCCGCCGTAACCGGGGGGCGACAAGGCGTGGCGATGGTAACTAGCTCATGTGCGTGTCTGTGTCTCCCCCCCCAACTGAACAGAGCGTGTCCCCCGGCTCGGCCAAAGACAAGACCAACAAGGCGGCGAAGAAGTCGACCCGTTCCTTCCTGGGCAAGACGAAAGACCGCGACTCCCCCGTTCTGCCCCTGTTCTCCCCACCGCCCGAATCGCCCGTCAAAGGCACCAGCATCAGCAAGCTGAAGGAGATGAACGGCTGGAAGTGACAGGAACAGGAAGTGACACGGGAGCGGCTGCTAACTTCATTTGGTTTTTTCAGCTGCTAGAACATTTAAGGTCAGCCCGACCGGCAGGTGAAGGAGACCACGGGCAGAACCCGTCAATGGCGGCTGGGAACAGCTGGGCGCCAAAATGTATAAATTGTCTGAAATGTTCCTCCGTCTGTCTGTCGGCGCTCGCACCTCCGGACTTCCTCCTGAGGGGAGGAACCGGTCTCTGCCAAGACTGCAGACACCAGACTGAAAGCGCCTGATGAGTTCTGGAGGGCGACCCACTCGTCTGCCTGGATATCCACCGCCAGGATGTTTGTTTTTTTTGTACCAGCGCGTCATTCGTCAAGTCAAACGTCAAAGATTTTATTTACGGAGCGCTTGGAATATTTTACAGAACCAGAACCCCCTGAGGGGGTTTCGGCCTCGCTAATCCAAACCTGCCGCGTGCACGTCACCTGCCCCGAACACGACACTAAGGCTACAAACGTGCGCTGCGTGCTCGCCTCAGACAAAAAACAGTCGACGGCCAAAACGTGAACGAGGAATGTTTTGAGCCGGGGCCAAGCCGCCGGCTCTCGTGCACGGAGACCGGTGTTATTGTCTGGGGCCGGGCCGGGCCTCGCCGGCTGGCTGGCTGGGCCGCCGCTTCTGACAGGACCGTAACTCGAGCCTTTTATTGCGCAAGTGTCAAACACTGCTCGACTCCTAGACGAACATCCTGGAGGGCCTTAGGCCACACACACACATCAGGAATTTCCCCGTGGGGACCAATACACACCAATACTGACCACTTGTCATACACACAAAATCACGAAAACTGACCATTTTTAAAAAATAAAAAAAATTCATAGGACCTAATAGAAGGCCTTTTTTTTATTGATTCCTATGCTTTCAATGCTTTTGGACCACATGGCATGAGTGAAATGTCCGTTTTTTTGTCCCATGGGGCTAGAAGTACAAACACACAAACACTTATACATCACATAAATGCACTCCAAATAAAACTGCTAAATTATTTTCCGTAAAATTTTTGTTGCTTTCTACAGTTCATTGCTCTAAATTAAAAAAAACGTTCCATTATTTTTATAGCACAACTCTGACGACTGAGCTACAACACTCCAAAAAAATATGTCTGACCACTTGTCATACACACTAAATCACGAAAACTGACCTCAAGGCGACTATTTTTTCGAAATGAAAAAAATGCATAGGACCCAATAGAAGGCCTTTTTTAATTGATTCCAATGCTTTAAATGCTTTTGGACCACATGGCATGAGTGAAATGTCCTTTTTTGGTCCCACGGGGCTAGAAATACAAACATACACACACTTATACATGAAATAAATGCACTCTAAGAAAAACTGCTAATTATTTTCTGTAAAATTTTTGTTCCTTTTTACAGTTCATTGCTGTAAATTAAAAAAAATATTCCATTGTTATATTTATAGTACAACTCTGACGACTTAGCTACAACACTCCAAAAAAATATGTCTGACCACTTGTCATACACACGAAATCACGAAAACTGACCTCATGGGGACCATTTTTTAAAGATGAAAAAAATTCATAGGACCTAATTGAAGGCCTTTTTTTTATTGATTCCAATGCTTTCAATGCTTTTGGACCACATGGCATAAGTGAAATGTCCATTTTTTTTCCCACCGGGCTAGATATACAAACACACACACACTTACACATCACTTAAATGCACTCTAAGAAAAAATGCTAATTATTTTCCGTAAAAGTTTTGTTGCTTTCTACAGTTCATTGCTCTAAATTAAAAAAAACGTTCCATTATTTTTATAGCACAACTCTGACGACTGAGCTACAACACTCCAAAAAAATATGTCTGACCACTTGTCATACACACGAAATCACGAAAACTGACCTCATGGGGACCATTTTTTAAAAATGAAAAAAATTCATAGGACCTAATGGAAGGCCTTTTTTTATTGATTCCAATGCTTTCAATGCTTTTGGACCACATGGCATGAGTGAAATGTCAGTTTTTTTGTCCCACGGGGCTAGAAATACAAACACACACACACTTATACATCACATAAATGCATTCTAAAGAAAACTGCTAATTATTTTCCGTAAAATTTTTGTTGCTTTCTACAGTTCATTGCTGTAAATAAAAAAAACAAACGTTCCATTCTTTTTATAGTACAACTCTGACGACTTAGCTACAACACTCCAAAAAAATATGTCTGACCACTTGTCATACACACGAAATCACGAAAACTGACCTCATGGGGACCATTTTTTAACGATGAAAAAAATTCATAGGACCTAATTGAAGGCCTTTTTTTTATTGATTCCAATGCTTTCAATGCTTTTGGACCACATGGCATGAGTGAAATGTCCTTTTTTAGTCCCACGGGGCTAGAAATACAAACACACACACCTATACATCACATACTGCAAATGCACTCCAAGAAAAACTGCTAATTATTTTCCGTAAAATTTTTGTTGCTTTCTACAGTTCATTGCTGTAAATTAAAAAAAAGGTTCCATTATTTTTATAGTACAACTCAGACGACTGAGCTACAACACTCCAAAAAAATATGTCTGACCACTTGTCATACACACGAAATCACGAAAACTGACCTCATGGGGACCATTTTTTAAAAATGAAAACAATTCATAGGACCTAATAGAAGGCCTTTTTTAATTGATTCCAATGCTTTCAACGCTTTTTGGACCACATGGCATGAGTGAAATGTCCTTTTTTAGTCCCACGGGGCTAGAAATACAAACACACACACACTTATACATCACATAAATGCATTCTAAAGAAAACTGCTAATTATTTTCCGTAAAATTTTTGTTGCTTTCTACAGTTCATTGCTGTAAATAAAAAAAAAAAACGTTCCATTCTTTTTATAGTACAACTCTGACGACTTAGCTACAACACTCCAAAAAAATATGTCTGACCACTTGTCATACACACGAAATCACGAAAACTGACCTCAAGGGGACTATTTTTTAGAAATGAAAAAAATGCATAGGACCTAATAGAAAGCCTTTTTTTTTATTGATTCCAATGCTTTCAATGCTTTTGGACCACATGGCATGAGTGAAATGTCCGTTTTTTTGTCCCACGGGGCTAGAAATACAAACACACACACACTTATACATCACATAAATGCATTCTAAAGAAAACTGCTAATTATTTTCCGTAAAATTTTTGTTGCTTTCTACAGTTCATTGCTGTAAATTAAAAAAAACGCTCCATTATTTTTATAGTACAACTCTGACGACTGAGCTACAACACTCCAAAAAATATGTCTGACCACTTGTCATACACACTAAATCACGAAAACTGACCTCAAGGCGACTATTTTTTAGAAATGAAAAAAATGCATAGGACCCAATAGAAGGCCTTTTTTAATTGATTCCAATGCTTTAAATGCTTTTGGACCACATGGCATGAGTGAAATGTCCTTTTTTGGCCCCACGGGGCTAGAAATACAAACATACACACACTTATACATGAAATAAATGCACTCTAAGAAAAACTGCTAATTATTTTCTGTAAAATTTTTGTTCCTTTTTACAGTTCATTGCTGTAAATTAAAAAAAATATTCCATTGTTATATTTATAGTACAACTCTGACGACTTAGCTACAACACTCCAAAAAAATATGTCTGACCACTTGTCATACACACGAAATCACGAAAACTGACCTCCAGGGGACTATTTTTTAGAAATGAAAAAAATGCATAGGACCTAATGGAAAGCCTTTTTTTTAATTGATTCCAATGCTTTCAATGCTTTTGGACCACATGGCATGAGTGAAATGTCTTTTTTAGTCCCACGGGGCTAGAAATACAAACACACACACACTTATACATCACATAAATGCACTCTATAAAAAACTGCAAATTATTTTCCGTAAAATTTTTGTTGCTTTCTACAGTTAATTGCTGTAAATTTAAAAAAAAAAAACGTTCCATTCTTTTTATAGTACAACTCTGACGACTTAGCTGCAACACTCCAAAAAAATATGTCTGACCACTTGTCATACACACGAAATCATGAAAACTGACCTCATGGGGACTATATTTTAAAAATGAAAAAAATTCATAGGACCTAATTGAAGGCCTTTTTTTTTTATTGATTCCAATGCTTTCAATGCTTTTGGACCACATGGCATGAGTGAAATGTCTTTTTTAGTCCCACGGGGCTAGAAATACAAACACACACACACTTATACATCACATAAATGCACTCTATAAAAAACTGCAAATTATTTTCCGTAAAATTTTTGTTGCTTTCTACAGTTGATTGCTGTAAATTAAAAAAAAAAAACGTTCCATTCTTTTTATAGTACAACTCTGACGACTTAGCTACAACACTCCAAAAAAATATGTCTGACCACTTGTCATACACACGAAATCATGAAAACTGACCTCATGGGGACTATATTTTAAAAATGAAAAAAATTCATAGGACCTAATAAAAGGCCTTTTTTTTTTATTGATTCCAACGCTTTGGACCACCCCACGAGTCAAGCTGGACCCCGTGGCGTGAGTGAAATGTCTGATTTTTGGTCCCACGAGGCTAGAAATGACAGTTATCATTATTGAAACACCAAAATATGACACTTAGGTGTATACCTGCTAAATTATTTAAAAAAGGCTAGCATGCCAATATTAGTATGTTTACAACTATCATTATTGAAATACCAAAATATATGACAGTGAGGTGTATACCTGCTATATTAGCTAAAACGCTAGCATGCTAAAATGCTAAGTGTAACATGCATCAAGTAAACACAGTAAAAAAAAAGTCAATATATTTTACGGTAAAAAAAACTAGCAGCTCAAATCCATAAAATGTTTTTTTACATGTTTTTCTATATTAACTAAAGAGCTAACATGCTGATGTTAGTATGCTAAAATGCTAACTGTAACATGTATCAAGAAACCGGTGAAAAAAGTCAATAGATTTTACAGTAAAAGCAAAACATAAAACATTTTTTACAGTGCCGTATTTCACCGTAAAATCTAAGGTTGTTGTTTTCAAAGTGAGCCACTGTGAAATACTGACTTTTTTTTTACAGTATGGGCTCATTCCCATTAGCATTCTCATTGTTATCAGAGTTAACATGTACTATTGACACTTCTTTTTACACTTGTATGCCATTTCAATTGTTATTAAAACATTTCTTGTACACCGGATAAAGCTTTCATACTCGCTAGAGTTTGACCCCAAAACAGATGATTTCTATTATTTCCTAGAAATATGTGACAAAGAACTTTCTCCAAGTGTGGTATGCTCGCTATGTTTACTTTGGACTTTCTCTGCGTGGACAACAGCCGTGCCAGCAACTGCTAGCACAGCTGCTTGGTGCCGCTGGTGTGGTTCTGAGGTCCTCTTCTAATCCGTTTAGCGTGTAGTCCTGGGGTGTGCTACTTGGGCCAAAAAAAAAAAAAACCCCAACACATTTGGGTGATGATAATAAGCTGTGTACATTTTTAATGAGTGCGTATTAAAGGCCTACTCTGTACCGACCACGCAGTCTGATAGTTTATACATCAATGATGAAATATTAACATTGCAACACATGCCAATACGGCCTTTGTAGTTTACTAAATTGCAATTTTAAATTTCCCGCGATGTATCCTGTTGAAAACGTCGCGACCTCCTCCTGCAGCTGTCAAAAAGGCTAATGTGTTTTTGGCTCCTCCATTGGCTTCTCTCAGAGACACTGGCGTCGCCGCAGCCCTCCAACTTTCAGGTATGATTTTATAATCTCACAAAAACACTATTAACACAATAAACAGATAAGGGATTTTCCAGAATAATCTTAGTAAATGTGTCTAATAACATCTGAATCGCTCACACTGCCGTCGCCTTTTTTTTTTTTTTTGTGCTTCACTCTAACTTTCCTCATCCACGAATCTTTCATCCTTGCTCAAATTAATGGGGAAATCGTCGCTTTCTCGGTCCGATTTGTTCTTGCTGCTGGTGGCTATGATTGTAAACAATGTGAGGATGTGAGGAGCCCTACAACCCGTGACGTCACGAGTACATCGTCTGCTACTTCCGGTACAGGCACGGCTTTTTTATTAGCGAGCAAAAGTTGTGAACTTTATTGTCAATGTTCCCTACTAAATCCTTTCAGCAAAAATATGGCAATATCGCGAAATGATCAAGTATGACACATAGAATGGACCTGCTATCCCCGTTTAAATAGGAAAATCTCATTTCAGTAGGCCTTTGTGGCCTCTGCTGCCACCTGTTGACCAGAAAAGGAACAACACACTACAGTGCAGCAACACCCACAGCAGGGAAAGGATCCAAAACAAAAATAAAAATGAATAACAACTCGTAGGGGGACGGCCTGGGTGTTGTTGAGCCCAACAGAAATGCTAACGTTAACATGCTAACAGTCTTTAGGATGCACCAGTCTCTGTCTCAGGGTGTTGTCTGCTTTAAAGTCTACTGGGATCTTGTTTTGGTTAAACACTATTCTGACTCTCTCATACAGACCTGATACATATGGAATGACAATATTTTTGCGTCCCTCACCTTTTTTCTCCTCATCCACTCTGTTCTTGTTGTTTCTGGAACTGGATGCACTTTTCACAAACGACCAGCTGGTGTAACCACAGGTTTTGAGGGCTTCCCTCAAATGCCTACGTTGACAAAGAGAAAGAGCATAGGCATTTGTATCTTATCTTAGAAAGACCAAATGATCAT
>NC_084611.1:13495056-13542556 GCF_033978795.1 Nerophis ophidion
TATATATATATATGTACAATATATATATATATGTACAATATATATATATATATATATATATATATATATATATATATATATATATATATATATATATATATATATATATATATATATATATTAAAGGTAAATTGAGCAAATTGGCTTATTCTGGCAATTTATTTAAGTGTGTATCAAACTGGTAGACCTTCGCATCAATCAGTACCCAAGAAGTAGCTCTTGGTTTTTTAAAAAGGTTGGTGACCCCTGGTATACAAGTTTTTTTTTTCCACTTTTTATAACATATAAATATTATGTTTATATTTTGTGCTGCTAAAGAAATAGAATACACCACTAGTTTTGTTTCAAATCCTATCTTGGCTTATTAAAATTTCAACAACCGGATACTGGGCGTTGCTAAACTCACGTGACCTTTTTATTTCCGTACGTCTGACACCAATCATTATGCACTACTGAAAAATAGTGTTTTTTTGTTGTTGTTATTTTTGTTCTTCAAACTACGATTTGGTCACTTTACGACGAGAATAATTCCGAACTGGACAAGGCGACTGTTGTTGGGCGTTACTCTTATATTGAAAGTCCCAAACCGGAAATTGAAGGCACGTCGGCGGTCAGGTGACTTTAATGTTGACAAAGCAGCTGTGAACAGGAAGCGGCGAATGCATTTTTTATTTTTTTTGGAAAGGTAATTGCTAATTAAATCCCATTTTAGATGTTAGACACACCGAATGTGTAGTTGACTTACTATTGTGTTTGCGTTCATCCGTGGAAGGACACTCGACGCAAAGTAGTCCACGTGTGAGAGGTCCAAAACAACATGGAGGAGCAGGAAGAACGCAAGCGGCTGCTGGAGGCTGAACAAGTCGACCCCACGGGACTCATGTCCGAGCAGGACGCTTATCTCAGGTGACTGACACGGAAACTAACACATTTCATCCAAACACAAGCAAGGGAATGCGAGTCATTGCTGAGCAACAAGGCGGAAGTTAGCTTCTGGTCCAAATTGTGGGCGATACTGGTAGTCGACACCAGACTGATACTTGTTCATTGACTCTTATGTGCAAAATAACGACACAACCACAATGTAACCAGAATTTCTAAAATGCTGTGCAAATAATAATTACAATAAAGTTTAAGGTTGGTGATCCAAACTACGGGCCGCGGGCCGAATGCGGCCAGCCAAAGTTATCAACTTGGCTCGCGAGACGTCATGAGTTTTATAAGAAATCTCACCCGCAGGAAAGTGGCACTTATTATAGTCCGATAATTAGGTCCCCAACTTGTGGGCAGCATAAGCATATGGGGTAATTGGCTTTTAATTATGCCCTGAACAGCATTAACATATACGACCCACTACAAACAACCTACTCCAGTCATGGGGTAAAAAAATGCAACTTAAAAAAAACATTTTAATCATACCCATTTAAATCTATTACAAAGTATGATGGGGAAAAATGCGCGTCATTGCTGAGCAACAAGGCGGAAGTTGGCTTCTGGTCCAAATTGTGGCCGATACTGGTAGTCGACACCAGACTGATACTTGTTCATTGACTCTTATGTGCAAAATAACGACACAACCACAATGTAACCAGAATTTCTAAAATGCTGTGCAAATAATAATTACAATAAAGTTTAAGGTTGGTGATCCAAACTACGGGCCGCGGGCCGAATGCGGCCAACCAAAGTTATCAACTTGGCCCGTGAGACGTCATGTGTTGTATAAGGAATCTCACCCGCAGGAAAGTGCCATAATAGTCCAATAATTAGGTCCTATTTTGTGGGCAGCATAAGCATAGGGGGTGGATGACTTTTAATTACGCTCTGAACAGCATTAAGTTATATGACCCACCACGAACAACCTTCTCTAGTCATGGTGCAAAAAAATGCACCTTAAAAAAACATTTGAATTAAACCCATTTAAATCCATTACAAAGCATGATGGGGCAAAATGCGTGTCATTGCTGAGTAAGAAGGCGGAAGTTAGCTTCTGGTCCAAATTGTGGCCGATACTGATAGTCGACAACAGACTGATACTTGTTCATTGAATGTTATGTGCAAAATAATGACAAAACCACTATCTAACTAGAATTTCAAAAATCCTGTGCAAATAGCAATTACAATAAAGTTTAAGGTTGGTGATCCAAACTACGGGCCGCGGGCCGAATGCGGCCAACCAAAGTTATCAACTTGGCCCGTGAGACGTCATGAGTTGTATAAGGAATCTCACCCGCAGGAAAGTGCCATAATAGTCCAATAATTAGGTCCCATTTTGTGGGCGGCATGAGCATAGGGGGTGAATGACTTTTAATTACACCCTGAACAGCATTAAGTTATATGACCCACTACGAACAACCTTCTCTAGTCATGGTGCAAAAAATGCACCTTAAAAAAACATTTAAATTATACCGATTTAAATCCTTTACAAAGTATGATGGGGAATAATGCGCATCATTGCTGAGTTAGAAGGCGGAAGTTAGCTTCTGGTCCAAATTGTGGCCGATACTGGTAGTCGACACCAGACTGATACTTGTTCATTGAATGTTATGTGCAAAATAATGACAAAACCACAATGTAACTAGAAATTCAAAAATGCTGTGCAAATAATAATTACAATAAAGTTTAAGGTTGGTGATCCAAACTATGGGAAGCGGGCTGAATGCGGCCCGCCGAAGTTATCAATTTGGGTCGCGAGACGTCATGATTTTTGTAAGAAATCTCACCCGCAGGAAAGTGGTACTCATTATAGTCCGATAATTAGGTCCGCATCTTGTCGGCAGCATGATCATATGGAGTAATTGGCTTTTGATTATGCCCTGAACAGCAATAACTTATACGACCCACTACAAACAACCTACTCCAGTCATGGTGCAAAAAAATGCAACTTAAAAAAAAAACATTTAAATTATACCCATTTAAATCTATTACAAAGTATGATGGGGAAAAATGCGCGTCATTGCTGAGCAACAAGGCGGAAGTTGGCTTCTGGTCCAAATTGTGGGCGATACTGGTAGTCGACACCAGACTGATACTTGTTCCTTGAATCTTTTTTGCGAAATAACGACACAACCACAATGTAACCAGATTTTCAAAAATGCTGTGCAAAACAATAAAGTTTAGAATGGTGATGCCTTTAAAACAGGTGTCCAAGCTACGGGCCGCAGCCCGAATGCGGCCAACCAAAGTTATCAACTTGGCCCGTGAGACGTCATGAGTTGTATAAGAAATCTCACCCGCAGGAAAGTGGCATAATAGTCCAATAATTAGGTCCCATTTTGTGGGCAGCATGAGCATAGGGGGTGAATGACTTTTAATTACGCTCTGAACAGCATTAACTTTTTTTTACAAATATGATTTAATCATGTATTATTATGAATTTTCAGGGTCTGTCGGTTCCAAATCGATTTCTGGTTAAATAGTTTTTTGTTAAAAATCAAATAGTTTGGTCACTTAAAACTTTTTTGGGGGCTGTAGTTCGTTATTTTTTTTTATGGTTCAATATTTTAATCATTTTGTGAAGTCCTTTTTTGTTACATGTTTTTTTGTGTTAAACTGTTTTTCAGTAGCAAATTTTGGGGTTTAAAAATGTTGCAAAAATGTTATGTGTTTTATTTTTATTTTTGGGGTCACAAATTGATTCTTGGTTAAAATGTTTTTTGTTACAAATGTTTTTTTTGTTTGGTTAAAATACATTTTTTGCTTGCATTTTGTTTTTTGGTCACAAATATTTTGTTATGATTAGATTTTTTTGTTACAAATCTTAATTTGCTAACTATAATTTTTTGTTTTCAAATCGTTTTTTGGTTGTTGGGGCGGTACAGCTCGGTTGGTAGAGTGGCCGTGCCAGCAACTTGAGGGTTGCAGGTTCGATTCCCGCTTCCGCCATCTAGTCACTGCCGTTGTGTCCTTGGGCAAGACACTTTACCCACCTGCTCCCAGTGCCACCCACACTGGTTTAAATGTCACTTAGATATTGGGATTCACTATGTAAAGCGCTTTGAGTCTCTCGAGAAAAGCGCTATATAAATATAATTCACTTCATTTCACTTGTTAGACTTAAAAAAAATAAAAAAAATCAAATTTTTCAGTTGCAATTATTTCTTTAGTTGCAAATCTTTTTTTTTTTTTAAATATTTTTTGGGTTTGAAATATTTTTTTAGCTGTAAATTGTAACGTGATTTTGGATAAATATAGCTTTTTGGCCATAAATCGTTTTTTTGGTTAAATCATGTTGAAGTCAGCAAAGACTTGAAAGTTTGATTGACGTAACCTCGTTAAGTCAACTTCTCACTTCCTGTGCAGCAAAGTGAGGAACAGGAAGTTGTACCTGGCCACCTTTGTGTCCGTGCTGGGTCCCATGAGCTTTGGCTTCGTGCTGGGCTACAGCTCGCCCGCCATCCCGGAGCTCAGCAGGAGCTCGGACCCCCGGCTGCGGCTGGACGAGGTGCAGGCGTCCTGGTTCGGGGTAGGACTCTTGTCAGCACCGAGGCGCCCGATTGGTTGTCCGATGTCCTCACGTGTGGCCTCTCTCCCACAGTCCATCGTGACGTTGGGAGCGGCGGCGGGCGGCCTGCTGGGTGGCTGGATGGTGGAGAAGGCGGGCAGGAAGCTGACGCTCATGTTCTGCTCGCTGCCCTTCGTCTTCGGCTTCACCGTCGTCATCGCCGCGCAGAACATCTGGATGCTCTACGTCGGCAGGGCGCTGACCGGCCTCGCCAGCGGCGTCACCTCGCTCGTCGTGCCGGTGAGACGCCCTCTTACCTCATTTCCTGTCACGTGACCGCCGCCACTGACCACGTGTGTTTGGCGTCAGCTGTACATTTCCGAGATGGCTCACGAGCGCGTGCGAGGGACGCTGGGCTCGTGCGTGCAGCTCATGGTGGTGCTCGGCATCATGGGAGTCTACCTGGCAGGTGCGTAACCGCTGATCAATAATCAATCGTCTATTGATGTCTTGATAGACTAAAGCAGGGGTCAGGAACCTTTTTGGCTGAGAGAGCCAAAAAGCCGAATATTTTAAAATATATTTCCGTAAGAGCCATATAGTATTTTTTTTAACACTGAACACAACTAAACACGTGCATTTTTAAGTAAGACCAACATTTCTAGAGTATAATAGGTCTCTTATTCTTTGTAATAACATTGTTATTCTGTAGCTAACTGTGGAGGGGGCGTGGCCTGCGGGCTTGTAGCAACAGGTGCGTAGATGGCCCACCTGGGCCTTGTTATCTAATCACCTGTCGCTCTGTTATAAGCAGCAGCCAGGAGGATAGACTGGGTTAGGGCTGGAAATACTATTGCTGAAAACTTTTTGAAAAATAAAACAATATTGTAACCCTGAAACAGGCTCTCATGTCGGTGCTTGGGGGTCTAAAGAACACCCAGGAGGGCGAGCCCCACATTAACCAATAATAAATAAATAACTTTTTACCATTAACGCAACTTCTTGAACAGGTGCGGTTGGAAACGGATGGATGGATTAAAAATGCATGAGAATGTTTTATATTTTGAACATTATTTTTAAAGCTGTGATTACAAGTGGAATTATTCATTACTTATCGTGTTAAGCAACGTCAGCTGAGATTTATCAGAGAGCCAGATGCAGTCATCAAAAGAGCCACATCTGGCTCTAGAGCCATAGGTTCCCTACCCCTGGACTAAAGAATTGATTGGGAGCTCACCCACAGCCTGGTCACATGGCCAGAGGTGGGCGGAGCCACGCCGCCACACAAAACATCAAGGACGTACGGAGGGTCAAATGGGTCAAAATTAAATAAATTAACTCATCATTGGTAAGTTATAATTGGAATTAAATACATAAATGTGTCAATGTATTTAATTTAAAAGTACATCTCATTTTTCAATACTAGTGAAATATTTAGAATTATATAATTGAATTATTAATTTAATTATATTTAATATCAATCATTTTGTTCATAAATGAGACGATGAGAGATTATCATCACACTTCAACATCTCTAACAGGTAAATGGTGCCTCTTATCTAGGTCTGCATTGCATAAGATATGTTCTTATTTGCCTTACCATAAATATATATATATAGGTCAAATGAATATATATATATATATATATATACACACACACATGTTAACCACGGTGGGAGAGGGGTTAGTGCGTCTGCCTCACAATACGAAGGTCCTGAGTAGTCTGGGGTTCAATCCTGGGCTCGGGATCTTTCTGTGTGGAGTTTGCATGTTCTCCCCGCCCGCCTTCCGCCCGATTGTAGCTGAGATAGGCACCAGCCACCCCAAAGGGAATAAGCGGTAGACAAATGGATGGATGGATAATTACATAATTAGATCATGAAATCAATTATTTTGATGCACCTGGGGATAGGTTGATTGGCAACACTAAATTGGCCCTAGTGTGTGAATGTGAGTGTGAATGTTGTCTGTCTGTGTTGGCCCTGCGATGAGGTGGCGACTTGTCCAGGGTGTACCCCGCCTTCCGCCCGACTGTAGCTGAGATAGGCGCCAGCGCCCCCCGCAACCCCAAAAGGGAATAAGCGGTAGAAAATAGATGGATGAATATTAAAGTTATTTTATATATTTTTCATCCCAATTATAATAAATTAATGAGACATTTAAGTGAAGTGAAGTGAATTATATTTATATAGCGCTTTTCTCAAGTGACTCAAAGCGCTTTACATAGTGACACCCAATATCTAAGTTACATTTAAACCAGTGTGGGTGGCACTGGGAGCAGGTGGGTAAAGTGTCTAGCCCAAGGACACAACGGCAGTGACTAGGATGGCACAAGTGGGAATCGAATCTGCAACCCTCAAGTTGCTGGCACGGCCACTCTACCAACCGAGCTATGCCGCCCAAGTCATTATTTAAAGATGTATTTTATTCATATTATTTTGTCCCAGTAGACCAGGAGGGTCCAAAATTATTTTTGTGTTTTTATCTTCGTAACCAAATCAATATTTCAATTATTATTATTTTTTTTAACCTTTTAGGGCTCTCCTTAGGTTTTGGTCCCGGAAGGGTCATAAAATATTTACGCAAAAATTTAAATTCCTGTATCAACTTCAGAACAATTTATCGATAAAAAGTTTTAGTTGCACTTTTTTAGGTTTTATGTCCTTTTTTGTTAAGCAAAACCCTGTTTTTTTTAAATGGCAAAAACACAAAGTATGCCAAATTTTTCGCCCCCCAAAAATGTATACGTGAAATATTTTGTGTAAATTAATTGGAGTTTCAAAAGGTCAAAAATTCATAACATAATTTATTTATTTTTTTCTAAACACAAAAATTATTGTGTACCACAAATATACTGATATTATTTGAATGTGTTACAAATAAGTCTTTTTTTTTATTTTTTTTACTTTCCACATTTAAATCTCTGTAGAATATAGATTTTTATTATTTTTATTTGTTTTACGCTGTTTTTTATAAGGCAAAAACACAAAATATGCAATATTTTCCCCCAAAATTAATTCAGTGGAAAATTTACTGTGAAATAGGTCAAATATTTATAAAACATTGATTTTTATTCATTAATATCCTTTGAGCAATTACATTTAAAAAAAAAAAAACCCTAACTTAAAAAGTGTCCCTCTCATGTAAGTGTTACAAATAAGTCACACATTATTTTATTTTTTAAATTTTCAACACCTTAACTTCAGATCCTTTTTGAATATACATTTTCTATTATTTTTTATGTTGTTTTCATAATTAGAAAACTCTGTTTTTAATAAGGCGAACTCTCAAAATATCCAATATATTTTCCCTTATATTAATTCAGTGGAATATTTGATGTGAAGTAATTGGAGCCTTGAATAGACCAATAATTCATAAAAACATTGATTTTGATTCTATGATATTTTTTGAGCCATGACAGTTTATAAAAAAACAGAAACATTATTACTCATTAGTGTTACAAGTAAGTCATACATTATTTTCTTTTTTATTTAACTTTCAACTTTGGATCTATCCGTTCATGTTTATTTGTTTTATGTTTTTTTGTCATAGAAAACCCTGTTTTTAATGCAAAAACACAAAATATGCAATATTTTCACCCCAAATGAAATGAGGGTCCCACTATGGGTCCCTCATTGGTCCCACTATGGGACCCTCATAGGTCCCCAATAATTTTTGTGTTTTTTTCTTCTTTTTTTAACTGTCATTGCTCCAAAAATATTATTGAATCAAAATCAATATTGTTATGAATTATGGACCTATTGCATGAGGGCTCCAATCAATTCACATCAAATATTCCACTTTGAATCATTTTGGGGTGAACTCCCACTCATTAGTGTTACCGTATTTTCCGGATTATAAATCGCTCCGGGGTATACGTCGCACCGGCCGAATATGCATAATAAAGAAGGAAAAAAACATATATACGTCTCATTGGAGTATAAGTCACATTTTTGGGGGAAATTTATTTGATAAAATCCAACACCACGAATAGACATTTGAAAGGCAATTTAAAATAAATAAAGAATAGTGAACAAAATGCTGAATAAGTGTACGTTATATGACGCATAAATAACCAACGGAGAACGTGCCTGGTATGTTAACGTAATGTAAGTCATTCAAATAACTATAACATATAGAACATGCTATACATTTACCAAACAATCTGTCACTCCTAATCGATAAATCCGATGAAATCTTCTTCCTCGATGTCGCTTCCAAACAACTCTGCCAACTCCAAAGGTATGCGCCGCTTCCTCTTCTTGTTTTCTGCTACATATTTCACTACGTCCAGCTTGTAATCTGCAGTAAATGATTTCCTTTTCGGTGCTAATTTTGTTCAGCCCTTTTCAGTTTTTATAAGTTACCGCCAACGATGAAATGACCCATTTTAATAGCTACGGCAGTAGCATATAGCAGTTAGCATTCCATGACCCACAATGCACTTCTGCCATGACCCTCCCCCGCCAAATTCTTATTGGTTGACGTGTGTGTGACGAATGCTGAAATTTTCTTCGTCTCTTCCGCGAATGAGATAAATAATATTATTTGATATTGTGTAATCTGTAATACATTATTTCCTTTTCGGTGCTAATTTTGTTCAGTCCTTCTCAGTTTTTATAAGTTACCGCCAACGATGAAATGATCCATTTCAATAGCTACGGCAGTGGCATACAGCAGTTAGCAATTAGCATTCCATGACCCACAATGCACTTCTACCATGACCCTCCCCTGCCGAATTCTTATTGGTTGACGTGTCTGTGACGATTGCTGAAATTTTCTTCGTCTCTTCCGCGAATGAGATAGATAATATTATTTGATATTGTGTAATCTGTAGTACATGATTTCCTTTTCGGTGCTAATTTTGTTCAGCCCTTCTCAGTTTTTAGAAGTTACCGCCAACGATGAAATTATACACTTTAATAGCTACGGCAGTAGCATATAGCAGTTAGCATTCCATGACCCACAATGCACTTCTACCATGACCCTCCCCCGCCAAATTGTTATTGGTTGACGTCTGTGTGACGATTGCTGAAATTTTCTCCGTGTCTTCCGCGAATGAGATAAATAATATTATTTGATATTGTGTGATCTGTACTACATGACTTCCTTTTCGGCGCCAATTTTGTTCACCCCTCTCAGTTTTTATATGTTACAGCCAACGATGAAATCATCCATTTTAATAGCTACGGCAGTAGCATATAGCAGTTAGCATTCAATGACCCACAATGCACTTCTACCATGAGCCTCACCCGCCAAATTGTTATTGGTTGACGTGTGTGTGTGACGATTGCTGAAATTTTCTTCGTCTCTTCCGCGAATGAGATAAATAATATTATTTGATATTGTGTAATCTGTAATACATGATTTCCTTTTCGGTGCTAATTTTGTTCAGCCCTTCTCAGTTTTTATAAGTTACCGCCAACGATAAAATGATCCACTTTAATAGCTACGGTAGTAGCATATAGCAGTTAGCATTCCATGACCCACAATGCACTTCTACCATGACCCTCCCCCGCCAAATTCTTATTGGTTAACGTGTCTGTGACGATTGCTGAAATTTTCTTCGTCTCTTCCGCGAATGAGATAAATAATATTATTTGATATTTTATAGTAATGTCTTAATCATTTCACACAAACCCTAACCACTGTGAAAAAAACCGCGACTTATAGTCTGAAAAATACGGTACGAGAAAGTCATACATTTTAATATTTTTTTTTACTTTTAAAAACTATAGATCTCTGTCCAATATACATTTTTATTATTATTTTTTTTTTTAGAATGTACCACAGGCCATTAAAAAATGAGCTGCGGGACACAAATGGCCCCAGGGCCGCACTTTGGTCAGCCCTGTGTTAGACCCTCCACAGAGAGGTTTGTTGCCCCTGCGCTGCAAGTCCAACTCTGGTCAGGTGTTCTCTCACCAAAGTGATGGATAGACCACGCCCCCTTCCCCCTGCCCCTCCCCCGCAGGTCTCTTCATGGACTGGCGCTGGCTGGCGATCTGCAGCTCCGTCCCGCCCACGCTGCTGATGGTGTGCATGTGCTTCATGCCGGAGACGCCGCAGTTCCTGCTCTCCCACGGCAAGCGGCGCGAGGCAGAGGAGGCCCTGCGCTTCCTGCGGGGGCCCCAGGCCCCCGTGGAGTGGGAGTGCGCCCGCATCGAGGACGCGTGCAACGAGCAGGTGAGCTCGGTTCCCGCCGACCTGTCCAGCCCACCATCCTGGTGTTTGTCCTCCCCCAGGGCTCCACTTTCCAGGCGTCGGACCTGAAGGATGCGGGCGTGTACAAGCCGCTGGGGATCGGCGTCTTGCTGATGGTCTTCCAGCAGATGACGGGCATCAACGCCATCATGTTCTACGCCGAGGACATCTTCGAACGGGCACACTTCAAGGTGCCGGGTGGCTTTGGCCGGCGAGCGCGGCCAGGTCGGTGACAGATGTTCTTGTGTCGCCCCAGGAGAGCGACCTGGCCTCAGTCATCGTGGGCCTGATCCAGGTGGTCTTCACGGGCGTGGCGGCGCTGGTCATGGACAAGGCCGGTAGAAAAGTCCTCCTCGTGGTCTCAGGTAGCATCCAACTTCCTCCATGTGTCTTGCAAGCTCGCTGCCCGCTTTGTGTCCCGCTTGTCAAGGTGTCGCCATGGCGATCAGCACCGCGGGCCTGGGGGTTTATTTCCACCTGACGTCCGGACCCTCGCCGGCGGGGGCGCCGCACGCCGACCTGGCCTGGCTGGCCCTCGCCAGCGTATCCGTCTTCATCACAGGTGAGGCGGGACTTGGTGAAAGTGCATAATCGGCGGTTTGTGGTCCTGAAGAGTGTGGTTTTTTTTTTGTGTGTGTGTGTGTGTGTGTGTGTGTGTGTGTGTGTGTGTGTGTGTGTGTGTGTGTGTGTGTGTGTGTGTGTGTGTGTGTGTGTGTGTGTGTGTGTGTGTGTGTGTGTGTGTGTGTGTGTGTGTGTGTGTGTGTGTGTGTGTGTGTGTGTGTGTGTGTGTGTGTGTGTGCAGGCTTCGCTCTGGGCTGGGGTCCCATCCCGTGGTTGGTCATGTCAGAGATCTTCCCCCTCAAAGTCAGAGGCTTCGCCAGCGCCGTCTGCGTGCTCACCAACTGGGGGATGGCCTTCGTCGTCACCAAGAGCTTCCAGGAAATGATGGTGAGTTGTGGGCATGACTGACACCTAGTGGACCGGAGTGGTACACAACATGTTCTTGTGTCTTTCATGCAACCAAACAATTTGATCAAGATTCATTTAAAGGTCTACTGAAAGCCACTACTACCGACCACGCAGTCTGATAGTCTGTATATCAATGATGAAATATTAACATTGCAACACATACCAATACGGCCTTTTTAGTTTACTAAATTCCAATTTTAAATTTCCCGGGAGTTTCGTCTTGAAAAGGTCGTGTAATGATGACGTGTACGCAAGACGTCACGGGTTTTTAGGAAGTTTGAGCGCTACGCACACACACAGCTATATGTCGTCTGCTTTGACGGCATAATTACACAGTATTTTGGAGAACTGTGTTGCTGAATCTTTTGCAATTTGTTCAATTAAAGGGGAACATTATCACAATTTCAAAAGGGTTAAAAACAATAAAAATCAGTTCCCAGTGGCTTGTTGTATTTTTCAAAATTTTTTTCAAAATTTTACCGGTCTTGGAATATCCCTAAATAAAGCTTTAAGTGCCTTATTTTCGTCTCTTTGCGAAGACACTGGCCATTTCCCTGTGACGTCACACAGTGCTGCCAATGTAAACAAACAATGGGAATACCACATATAGCGACATTAGCTCGGATTCAAACTCGGATTTTCAGCGACTTAAGCGATTCAACAGATTACGCATGTATTGAAACAGATGGTTGGAGTATAAAAATATTGAAGAAGAAACTGAAGCTATTGAGCGAATAGCTATTGACGCTATTCTTAGCCATAGCATGGCCGAATAGCTGCGTTAGCATCGCCGGTAAAATGTGCGGACCAAACGATCAGGACTTTCGCATCTTTTGACACTGGAGCAACTTAAATCCGTCGATTGGTAAGTGTTTTTTTCGCATTAAATGTGGGTGGAAGGAAACGTAATATAGTTGCAAATGCATCCACAGGTTATCCATACATCTCTGTGCCATGTCTGCCTTAGCATCGCCGGTCAAATGTGGAGACACTCTGGCACATTCAATGGGGGTCTGGCAGCAGACACTTTCGCATCTTCGGGCCAGTGGTGCAACTTGAATCCCTCCCTGTTAGTGTTGTTACACCCTCCGACAACACACCGTCGAGGTATGATGTCTCTAAGGTTGCAAAAAATAGTCAAAAAAACGGAAAATAACAGAGCTGAGACCTGGTGTTTGTAATGTGTTGAAAATGAAAATGGTGGGTGTGTTACCTCGGCGACGTCACATTCTGACGTCATCGCCAGCAGCGCGATAAACAGAAAGGCATTTAATTCGCCAAAATTCACCCATTTAGAGTTCGGAAATCGGTTAAAAAAATATATGGTCTTTTTTCTGCACCATCAAGGTATATATTGACGCTTACATAGGTCTGGTGATAATGTTCCCCTTTAATATTGGAGAAGTCAAAGTAGCAAGATGGAGTTGGGAAGCTTTAGCCTTTAGCCACACAAACACACGGTGATTCCTTGTTTAAAATTCCCGGAGGTGAAGCTTTCCTATGGATCAGAGCGGACATGGATCCCGACCACTTGTCAACCAGCAGGTTTCGGTGATAAAATTGTGGTTAAAAAGTCGCCACTTACCGGATATCAGCTGAGCTTGCGCCTCCCGTACAGCTGCCGTCAACACCCGGCCGTGGACGTACACTTCCGACTATCAGGTGCTGTTAAACTCACTAAAACACTAGCAACACAATAGAAAGCTAAGGGATTTCCCAGAATTATCCTAGTAAATGTCTTTAAAAACATCTGAATCCATCTCAATGCAACGCGATTGCAATCGCGTTTTTTTTTTCTTCTAGTCCGCCGCTATCAATATCCTCAAACACAGATCTTTCATCCTCGCTCAAACTAATGGGGGAATTGTCGTTTTCTCGGTCCGAATAGCACTTTTTGTTGGAGGCTCCCATTATAAACAATGTGAATATGTGAGGAGCCCCCACACGTGTGATGTCATCGTCTGTGACTTCCGGTAGAGGCAGGGCTTTTCTCCAGTTGCGAACTTTATCGTGGATGTTCTCTACTAAATCCTTTCAGCAAAAATATGGCAATATCGCGAAATGATCAAGTATGACACATAGAATGGACCTGCTATCCCCGTTTGAATAAGAACATCTCATTTCAGTAGGCCTTTAAAGTAAACAAAAACATTTTTGGGGGGTTCAAATAATTTTTTGTTTGTTCACAGATCTTTTTTGGTGACAAATTCTTTATTTGGCTGAAATGTAGGCATGTTTTTGTGGTTCAACATTTGTTTTTGGTTAAACAAAAAATGTTTTGTTATGAATACTTTTTTTGGGGGGTGGGTTGCTGTTCCTTTTTTGAGTTTAATTATTTTTTAATTTAGTTCAAAATTGTGGGAGGTTAAATATCGGTTATTTTGGGTTACAAATCCTTTTACTTGTTAAAAATCATATTTAATGTTTCAAATGTTTAATTTGGACTAAATATTTTTCGGGTTAAAAAAAAGAGTTATTTTGGGTTGCAAATCTTGTTTTGGGGTGTTAAAAAACGTTGTTTTTGGGAAAGGATTAGAAATATTTAGTTTTCTTAAAAACATGTTTTTATTGTTACAAATATTTAATTTTAGTTTAACATATTTGGGGTTAAAAATGGGTTATTTTGGGTTAGAAATCTTTTTTTTGTTAAAAATAATTTTAATGTTTGGAATATTTAATTTTGATTAAATGCTTTTTGGGTTAAAAATTGGTTATGTTGGGTTGCAAATCTTGTTTTGAGGGGTTAAAAATAATTTTGTTTTTTTTGGTTCCTTATCTTTTTTTTTTAATAATTAAAAAATATTTTTATTGTTACAAATATTTTATTTAAGTTAAATATTTATGAATTAAAAATCTAAAAATATTTTTTTGGAGGCATATTAAGGATTGTTGTGTTAATAAATCTGTTTATTTTGTAAAAAAAATGTAGATTAATTTATTTTGTTGAAAAAAAATATTTTGGGTTAAAATTATTTTATGGTTGCAAATAGTTTTTGAGGGTTTACGTAAATATTTTTTGTGAAATTGTTTTTTTCTTTACACATCATTTTTAGTTGCAAATATTTTTCTTTTAAATAATTTTTATTCCTGAGAGAGGCTCCAGCACCCCCCGCGACCCCGAACAGGACCAGCGGTAGAAAATAGACGGATGGATGGATGTTACAAATATTTATGTTTGTTGAAAAATTTTTGGAGGTTAAAAAGAAAAAAGTGTTTTGGTGGCATATCAAGGTTTATTTTTTATTCTTTTTTTTTTTTGGGTTAAAATTACTATTTTTTGGTTACAAATCAATTTTGTGGTTGAAAATATATTTTTGTTTTTTCTTTACACAATTGTTTTTAGTTGCAAATTATTTATTTTTACAGTCTGTTTTTTAAGTTACAAATAATTTTTGTTACAGATCGATTGTTTCCGGGTTAAAAATGGTTCTTTGTTCGCAAATATTTATTGTTGTTAAAATTTTATATTTGGTCCCACCTCAACTTCAGTGTTGTGGGCGGGGCCTTCTCGAACCAGGAAGTTAGAAGCCTTGTTATTGGTCAGTTTCGGAGCTCGTTGCCTACTTCTGCCCTCAACACAGTTGGACTTAGACTTCCTTTTTATTGTTATTTAAATTTGAACTTTACAGTACAGATAAGAACAAAAATGTTGTTGCATTAGCTCATGGTACTGCAGAATAAAAGAGCAATAAGGTGTAGATATAAATAAATAGATTGATTGGTAATAGAGGTAAATGATTGGTATTATTCATTATCAATAGCCCTATTTCTATTGGTATTTGTAGTGTAATAATGCTCATTTTCATTTCTGTATTATTATTTATTCATTTCACTAACTGCTTCTTTGCTATCACTTTTACCATCATATTTGTACATACCCTATTTGCTGATGTTGCTTTATTGTTGTTGTTGTTGTGTTTGCTGCTGTTGTTTTTGTCTCGCTGTCTGATCCCCCTCTTGCCCACCCAATTTCCCCCTCTCTTCCTTTTTTTTCTCTTTCTATCCCCACCTGCTCCAGCCCGGCTGCAGAAAATGATAATATAAATACATTTAATAAAGTCAAATACAAATAGGGCAACAAGAGATGTATCCCACACTTCTCTTTTGTAAAGTACTCATGTACAGCCGATATGGGCATCTACATCAACTATATGATTTGCCTGAGAAGCTGGACAGGACAAAAAATAAAAAAATGATTACTGTTCGGATAATTAACATATGCATCCACGTTTATGGATGTATGTTATTGTGACAGTCTCTTGCTGTCGTGCGGGTTCTCAGGACCACCAAGGAAGGACATTGTTGCGCAGGCTAGACTTTCTTTTATTTTTCAATGATAAAAAGTCTCTAGGGGTTGCTTTTCAACCTTGCCGCGTCCTGCTTCCTCTGCCGCTCCACCTTTTCAGTCACGTGCGCCTTCATCTTCCTGTGGCTCTCTCTCGCTCTCGTTCAACATCGGTTTCCTTCTGGCTCCTTCTCTCTCCGTCTCTCTTCCTGGCGTTTACGGCTGCTGCTCTTTTATACAGTGCGAGAGGAGATTTAAATTGTGCCCAGCTGGGCGACCCATGCACCTGATAACATTTGCGGGGTTGATTCCGGCGCGCCCCACCTCGCTGCTTGCTCGCAGTTCACGCCTCCTCACCACCATCTTGGGCCGGGCTGTGGCGTGCTCTGCCTCGCTGTCGGACTGCCGGCTCCGCCTCTCCACAGTTATATTATCTTTATATTCCAGCCAGTTAATCAATTTTTGGGGAAAACTGAGGTGATTATCATGATGCTTTTAAGAGTCTTACGGCCTTAACAAAGAAGCTGTTTAAGGACCTGGAGGTTCAGCTACGGAGGCTGCGGAACGTCTTTCTAGAGTCCAGCAGTGAAAATACTCCTTGGTGGTAGTGGGAGGAGTCTCTGCCTGCAGATTTTCTGAGCCCTGGTCAGGCAGCGGCTTTTTGCAATTTCCTGGATAGGAGGAAGAGGAGTCATGATGATCTTTTCCGCCGTCCTCACCACTCTCTGCAGAGACGTCCAGTCTGAGGCACTGCAGGTTCCAGTCCAGACAGAGTTGCTGTTGGTCAGATGGCTCTCTAAAGTGCCTCTGTAGAATGTGGTGAGATGCGGGGGAGGGTGCTCTTTTCATCCGACGCAAAAAGTGCATGCGCTGCTGAGCTCTTTTTACAAGAGCTCCGGTGTGTAGGGACCAGGTCATATTGTCAGTTATCTGCACCCCGAGGAACCTGGTGCTGCTTACGATCTCCACGGCTGTGCCGTTGATGAAGAGTGGAGCGTGGCTGGACTGGTGCCTCCTGAAGTCAACAATGATCTCCTTGGTCTTCTCGACGTTCAGGACCAGGTTGTTGGTTCTGCATCAGTCAACCAGATGTTTCTCCTCCTCCTTATGTCCATGTCGTTGTCACGGATGAGGCCCACTACTGTTGTGTCGTCCGCATGCTTCACAATGTGGTTAGTAGTGGACCTGACCCCACAGTCATGGGTCATCAGTACTCTGGAATGCCCTCCCGGTAAAAGTTTGGGATGCCACCTCAGTAGAAGCATTTAAGTCTCACCTTAAAGCTCATTTGCATACTCTAGCCTTTAAATAGACTCCCTTTTTAGACCAGTTGATCTGCCGTTTCTCTTCTTTTTCCCCTATGTCCCACTCTCCCTTGTGGAGGGGGTTCGGTCCGATCCGGTGGCCATGTACTGCTCACCTGTGTATCGGCTGGGGACATCTCTGCGCTGCTGATCCGCCTCCGCTTGGGATGGTTTCCTGCTGGCTCCGCTGTGAACGGGACTCTCGCTGCTGTGTTGGATCCGCTTTGGACTGGACTCTCGCGACTGTGTTGGATCCATTATGGATTGAACTTTCACAGTATCATGTTAGACCCGCTCGACATCCATTGCTTTCCTCCTCTCCAAGGTTCTCATAGTCATCATTGTCACCGACGTCCCACTGGGTGTGAGTTTTCCTTGGCCTTATGTGGGCCTACCGAGGATGTCGTCGTGGTTTGTGCAGCCCTTTGAGACACTAGTGATTTAGGGCTATATAAGTAAACATTGATTGATTGATTGAAGTGGACTCAGGCCGCAGCCCTGGGGGGAGCCGGTCCTCAGGGAGATGGCACTGGAGGTGTTGTCGCCCACTCCCACAGACCGGGGTCTGTCTGTGAGGGAGTCAAGCAGCCAGTTGCATTGGGGGTACTGAATCCAAGGGGGGCCAGTTTGCTCACCAAGTGCTGCGTGTCGAGCTGAAGTCCAGAAACATCATCCGCACAGGTGTGTCCTGTCTTTCTAAGCTCAGGTGAAGTGCAGAGAAGATGGCGTCCTCTGTGTCTTAATGAAATTAAACAATGGATGTCCGCTAACTTTTTGCAACTTAACGCCAAAAAAACGGAAATGCTGATTATCGGTCCTGCTAGACACCGACCTCTATTTAATAATACAACTTTAACATTTGACAACCAAATAATAAAACAAGGTGACTCGGTAAAAAATCTGGGTATTATTTTCGACCCAACTCTCTCCTTTGAGTCACACATTAAAAGCGTTACTAAAACGGCCTTCTTTCATCTCCGTAATATCGCTAAAATTCGCTCCATTTTGTCCACTAAAGACGCCGAGATCATTATCCATGCGTTTGTTACGTCTCGTCTCGATTACTGTAACGTATTATTTTCGGGTCTCCCCATGTCTAGCATTAAAAGATTACAGTTGGTACAAAATGCGGCTGCTAGACTTTTGACAAGAACAAGAAAGTTTGATCACATTACGCCTGTACTGGCTCACCTGCACTGGCTTCCTGTGCACTTAAGATGTGACTTTAAGGTTTTACTACTTACGTATAAAATACTACACGGTCTAGCTCCATCCTATCTTGCCGATTGTATTGTACCATATGTCCCGGCAAGAAATCTGCGTTCAAAAGACTCCGGCTTATTAGTGATTCCTAGAGCCCAAAAAAAGTCTGCGGGCTATAGAGCGTTTTCCGTTCGGGCTCCAGTACTCTGGAATGCCCTCCCGGTAACAGTTCGAGACGCTACCTCAGTAGAAGCATTTAAGTCTCACCTTAAAACTCATCTGTATACTCTAGCCTTTAAATAGACCTCCTTTTTAGACCAGTTGATCTGCCGCTTCTTTTCTTTCTCCTATGTCCCCCCCTCCCTTGTGGAGGGGGTCCGGTCCGATAACCATGGATGAAGTACTGGCTGTCCAGAGTCGAGACCCATGATGGACCGCTCGCCTGTATCGGTTGGGGACATCTCTACGCTGCTGACCCGCCTCCGCTTGAGATGGTTTCCTGTGGACGGGACTCTCGCTGCTGTCTTGGATCCGCTTGAACTGAACTCTCGCGGCTGTGTTGGAGCCACTATGGATTGAACTTTCACAGTATCATGTTGGACCCGCTCGACATCCATTGCTTTCGGTCCCCTAGAGGGGGGGGGGTTGCCCACATCTGAGGTCCTCTCCAAGGTTTCTCATAGTCAGCATTGTCACTGGCGTCCCACTGGATGTAAATTCTCCCTGCCCACTGGGTGTGAGTTTTCCTTGCCCTTTTGTGGGTTCTTCCGAGGATGTTGTCGTAATGATTTGTGCAGTCCTTTGAGACATTTGTGATTTGGGGCTATATAAATAAACATTGATTGATTGATTGATTGATAAGCAAACTGGTACGGGTCGAATGTGGGGGGAAGTCCGGAGACAATGTATTCCTTTACCAGCGTCTCGAAGCAATTCATTATGATGGGGGTGAGTGTCACGGGGTGATAATCATTGACAGGGAGATTGTGGGGGTTTTAGGCACTGGGATGATTGTGGCCGTCTTAAAACATGACGGTACCACAGCCTGGGTCAGCGAGGTGTTAGAATATGTCTGTGAGAACCCCAGCCCGCTGGTCTGCAGATCCCTTTAGCATCTTGAGGTCCCGCTGCTTTCCGGGGTTTCACTCTCCTCAGGGTTCTCCGGACAACCGCTGCGTCCAGGTTGAGCGGCTGCTCATCAGGGCGAGGGATGGATTTCCTCGCCAGAGTGGTGTTAAGTGCCTCACACCTGCAAAGTAGTTGATGTTGTGGAGGGAAAATAGCAAAGACTCGTAGTGGGCGGTAGAGGCAAATAAAATGGCATCTAACGTTATTTAGAGACCCCGCCCACAAGATCGATGTTTAATCGTAACTGAAAAACGTTTTTGTTTGCTTAAAATCTCTCCGTGTTTCCTTCCAGACCCTCCTCACGAGCGCTGGAACGTTCTGGCTCTTCTCCTCCATGTGCGTCCTCAACCTGGTCTTCACCGTGACCTTGGTCCCAGAGACCAAAGGCAGGACGTTGGAGCAAATCGAGGCGTCTTTCAGGGGCACATCGGGCCCATGAGGGTCCAGCCTGGTCCACGCTGGCCATCTCAGGAATGAAGTCCCTTGGACTCTGTAAGCTCTTTTATCTCAAACCTTCTCTTGGCTCCTCCCCCAGAAGTTGGCGTGGGTGGGAGTGTCCAGGTTCACATGGTGACAATGTAGGAGAGAAATAAGCTTTTTGTTTAGGAAATATGACCATATAAGTATTTATCACATATGGGATTATTTATTCATTGTTTCACAGTACGTGTGCAACCATAGAGGCGGGCATTGAACTGACTCCTCCTTTCTGATTGGTCACTTGAGACTGACTGTGCCTGGGTCAGCCAGTCAGAGGGAAGTGTTGTATTATTGAAATATTGCTGTATTTTCCATCAATATACATGTTTCACACTACAAGCGTGTCCCAATCATTCATCGTGCCATAAGGAGTTTCATCTTATCAACATTTTATTATTATATTCTTATGTTTCCCAAGCGTGTCATAATCTCTCCAAACTTTTTTTTTAGGTTGATTTTAATTGTTAGAAATATTTAATTTCGGTTAAGTATTTTTGGGGTTAAAAGTTGTTTGTTTGGGTTAAAAAACATTTTAATGATTAAATATTGTTGGGGTTGCAAATCTTGTTTTGGGGGGTTTAAAAAACATTTTGGTTCTTTTTGGTTCCAAGTCTTTTTTTTAATTATTATTAAAAATCCTTTTTATTGTTACAAATATTTAATTTAGGTTAAAAAAAAAATTGGGCTTAACAGTTGGTTATTTTGGGTTGCCAATCTTGTTTTGGAGGGTTAAAAAACATTTTTTTTGGTTCCAAATCTCTTTTAAAAAAATCTATTTTATGTTACAAATATTTTATTTTGGTTAAACACAATTGGGGTTAAAAGTTGGTTGTTTGGGTTACAAGTCTTTTTTTTTTTTTTTTGGTTAAAAAACATTTTATTGATTAAATATTGTTGGGGTTGCAAATCTTGTTTTGGGGGGTTAAAAAACATTTTGGTTCTTTTTGGTTACAAGTCTTTTTTTAAATTATTATTAAAAATCATTTTTATTGTTACAAATATGTAATTTAGGTAAAAAAAAAATTGGGCTTAACAGTTGGTAATTTTGGGTTGCCAATCTTGTTTGGAGGGTTAAAAAAGGTTTTTTTTTGGTTCCAAATCTCTTTAAAAAATCTATTTTTTGTTACAAATATTTTATTATGGTTAAACACATTTGGGGTTAAAAGTTGGTTATTTTGGGTTACAAATCTGTTTTCGTTAAATTATTTGTAATGTTTTAAATATTTAATTTGGGGAAAAAACTGTTATTTTGGGTTGCAAATAATTTTTGTAGTTTAAAATAATTTTCCTTGTTACAAATATTTAATTTTGCTCAAACATTTTTGGGGCTAGAAAAAAATGTTTATTTTGGGTTGCAAATTTTGCAATCATTTTTTTTGGTGGTGGTTTACAATTTTTTTTGTTATTTTTATTGTTACAAATATTACAGTTTAGTTCAACATATTTGGGGTTAAAACTCAGATTATTTTGTTTTACAATTATTATTTGTGAAAAGTTTTTCAATGTTTTAAATATTTAAATTTGATTAAATATTGTTAGGGCTAAAATTGTTTATTTTGGGTTGCAAATCTTTTTTGGGTTAAAAATAATTTCAATGTTTTATATATTCAATTGTGATTGAATATTGTTGGGGTTAAAAATTGGTTATTTTGGGTTACACATTTTTGTTGTTAAAAATCATTTTTATTGTTACAAATAATTAATTTTGCTTAAACATTTTTGGGGTTAAAAAAATTGCATACTTTGTGTTGCAAATCTATTTTTGTGATGTTAAAAATCGTAATTTGGGCAAAAGGTTTTTAAATCTTTTTTGTTTTCTTAAAAAAATAGTTTTTATTGTTACAAATATTTAATTTTAGTTAAACACATTTGGGGTTAAAAATCGGTTATTTTGGCTTACAACTCTTTTTTTTTTTTTCTTTAAATAAAAAAATTGAATGTTTTCAATATTTAATTTTGACTGAATATTTTTGGGGTTAAAATTGGTTATTTTGGGTTACAATCTTGTTTCTAGGGGATTGAAAATTGTTGTGGTTCCAAGTCTTTATTTTTTTAATTTTTTTTTAATAGAAATAATGTTTATTGTTACAAATATTTAATTTTAGTTCAATATATTTGGGGTTAAAAATCAGTTATTTTAGCTATTTTTCTTTTTATTTTTGTTGAAAATCATTTTTAATGTTTCCAAGATTTAATTTGGACTAAATATTTTTCTGGTTAAAGAAACAATTTTGGGTTGAACATCATTTTGGTTCTTTTGGGTTCCAAATATTTTTTTATTATTATTATTATTTAAAAAATATATATTTTTTTTTACAAATATTCAATTTTGGTTAAACATTTTGTGGGTTACGATCGGTTATTTTGGGCTGTAAATCTTTGTTTTTTGTTAAGCAAATTGATTAAAAATATTTTATTGTTAAAAAATGTTTTTGAATTAAATGTTTTTTTTCTGGTTACAAATAGTTTTTGGGGGGTTAAAAATCATTAAAAAAAAATTCCCAAATTGTTTGTGATGTCAAAACTATTCCAAAACATTTGTGAAGATGCAATTTTGGCAGAAATTTGCAGGTAACGAAAATCGACAAGTGCCAAGTTGTATAAATCTGAGGTGTACACGTGCAAAATTTACAATTTTTTTTTTTAAAGTCTGGCACACTTTTGTTAGCAAGTTAATAGTTTGCATGTGTCAAAGTATTTGACTGAGGTGAACGGTGGCAAAATTAGGTTAAAAAAACCTAGCACGCTACTGTTAGCATGCTAACATTAGCAAGCAAACAGTTAGCATATGTCAAGGTATTGGACTGAGGTGTAAGGTGGCAGAATTAGGAAGAGAAAAAAAAGTTAGCATATGTCAAGTACAAAGGTATGTAACTCTGGGGTAAATTTTGCAGAAAAAAACGATAGCGTGTGTCATGTACCAAAGTGTACAGCTGTTAAATTAGCTAAAAAAAAAAAAAAAAAAAAGTAAATTAGCATGCTAGCCATACTTGCCAACCTTGAGACCTCCGATTTCGGGAGGTGGGCGGCGTGGTTAAGAGTCAAGTATTTCATATATATATATATATATATATATAAACAAATACTTGAATTTCAGTGTTCATTTATGTACACATATACATGTACATAAACTCATTGTTGAGTTAAGGGTTGAATTGTCCATCCTTGTTCAATTCTCTGTCACTATTTTTCTAACCATATGCATGTACAGTAGATGGCAGTATTGTCCTGTTTAAGAGTGTCACAACATTGCTGTTTACGGCAGACAAAAACGCGCTGGGAGGACGTTAATGAAACTGCCTAACAATAAACCCACATAAGAAACCAAGAACTCGCCCTCGATCATTCTACAGTTATAATATCATTGGGCAGGCACACTGTTTTTATTGTGGGAAAGCGGATGTGAAAACAGGCTGTCCTCACTCAGGTCTGCATGGAGCTGGAGGGGGCGTGGCCTCCAGCTCCGCCTGATTTTCGGGAGATTTTCGGGAGAAAATTTGTCCCGGGAGATTTTCGGGAGAGGCGCTGAATTTCCGGAAAATCCGGGAGGGTTGGCAAGTATGATGCCAGAATTCATATTAAACGGGAAAAGTTGAAAATTGGCCCATTCATTTTCAATAGGAAAAACATTCCTGGAAAATCTTGGATTCCTGGTCATCTGTGAATTTTGGTAAGGTAACCAAATGGTTGCTAACGTTTTGACAATGGAAAGGTTCCGATCGGATGAAAACTAGGGCAGAATAAGGCGGACCAAAAAAAATGGACGGAAGTTGATACATTTTGGTGTAAAATGTTACACGCGCGAATGTATTTACACAATTAAAACTATTCAGAAGGCTAGTAGTATTTATTACTCACTATAGTTAAAGTTAAAGTACCAATGATTGTCACACATACACTAGGTGTGGGAAAATTTGTCCTATGCATTCGACCCATCCCCTTGATCACCCCCTGGGAAGTGAGGGGAGCAGTGAGCAGCAGCTGTGCCGCGCCCGGGAATCATTTATGGTGATTTAACCCCCAATTCCAACCCTTGATGCTGAGTGCCAAGCAAGGAAGTAATGAGCCCCATTTTTATAGTCTTTGGTATGACTCGGCCGGGGTTTGAACTCACAACCTACCGATCTCAGAGCGGACACTCTAACCACTAGGCCAGTGTTTTTCAACCTTTTTCGAGCCTGTGCACATTTTTTGAGTAAAAAAAAAAAATGCATAGGCACACCACCAGCAGAAATCATTTAAAAAAACAAGACTCAGTTGATAGTAAAAAGTCGTTGTCGCAATTGTTGGATATGACTTTAAAGTAGAGATGCGCGGATAGGCAATTATAACATCCGCATCTCCAAAGTTGTCATCCACCCGCCGTCCACCCGAACCAACATTTTATCACGACCGTACACGCCCGCTGAAATACATCAGAGATTGTCCGCCTTTACCACTCACAGAGCTATTTATACCTGTTTCACAGAGTAATGGCGACAATTGGAGACGCTAAAGTTCCTGTGACAATCCAATAGCGTTCATCCTGATTACAAGGATGTGGGCGTGCTGTGAAGTCGTTGTCTTAAACACCTTCAACAACATGTACAAACCGATTGTTGGTCCGGCAACATGTGTGGAGCTTCCGCAATTACTCGCACAAGATTGAAAGGCATACTGGGTGATACAGAGTACACTGATGGTTGTGATATCAACAACTTTAACACTCTTAGTAATATGCGCCACGCTGTGAAGCCACACCCAACAAGATTGACAAACACATTTCGGGAGAACGTCCTCACAGTAACACAACATAAACGCAACACAACAAATACCCATAATCCTTTGTATTCATGACAATTCCTGAATATATTTTACACCCCCGCGCCCCCAACCCCGCCCACCTTACCGACGCACGTGGGGGGGGGGGGTAACGGGGTTTGCTGCTAGGGGTGTACAAAATAGTCAGGTAGTGTCATGAATACACAGGATTATGGGTATTTGTTGTGTTGCGTTTATGTTGTGTTACTGTGAGGATGTTCTCCCGAAATGTGTTTGTCGTTCTTAATTGGTGTGGCTTCACAGCGTGGTGCATATTACGAAGAGTGTTAAAATTGTTCATATCACAAACATTAGTGTACTCTGTGTCACCCAGTATGCCTTGCAGTCGTGTGCGTGTTGTTGCGGAGGCCACACAACATGTTGCTGGACTGACTAGCAGATTGTACGTGTTGTCATAGGCGACAAAGCCAATGGCTTCATAGCACGCCCCAATACTTATTAACTGGGTGACTACCGGCAGTCATTCATAATAAAAGTAGCGTCTCTTATGGTCTTCTTCGCTTTGCGACATGGGTCTTGAATGGCACTTTGAACGGTAAAGGACACCGATCACAGAACCATGCATACCTAATATTTCCGGATGGTTCGTGGGTTCCCTCCGGGTACTCCGGCTTCCTCCCACCTCCAAAGACATGCACCTGGGGATAGGTTGATTGGCAACACTAAAAATGGGCCCTAGTGTGTGAATGTGAGTGTGAATGTTGTCTGTCTATCTGTGTTGGCCCTGCGATGAGGTGGCGACTTGTCCAGGGTGTACCCCGCCTTCCGCCCGATTGTAGCTGAGATAGGCGCCAGCGGCCCCGAAAGGGAATAAGCGGTAGAAAATGGATGGATGGATGGATGGTTCAACCGCCACCCGCCCGAATCTAATGAAAATCTATTTTTTCGTCATGTCAACCGCCCGACCCGCGGCTTATCCGCGGACTCCGCGGATGAGACCGCAAACCAAGCATCTCTACTTTCAAGCATAAGTAAGCATGTATCACTATAGCTCTTGTCTCAAAGTAGGTGCACTGTCACCACCTGTCACATCACACCCTGACTTATTTGGACTTTTTTGCTGTTTTCTTGTGTGTAGTCTTTAAGTTCTTCTCTTGCGCTCTTATTTTGGGGGATTTTTCTCTGAGTTTTCCTGTAGCGATTTCATGTCTTCTTTTGAGCTGTATTTCCCGCATCTACTTTGTTTTTATCCTTCATCGTTGGGACATTGTCATGTCATGTTTGGATGTACATTGTGGAAACTATTTTTGCTCCACAGTAAGTCTTTTTTGCTGTCGTCCAGCATTCTGTTTTTGTTTACTTTGTAGCCAGTACAGTTTTATTTTTGTTCTGCATAGCCTTCCCTAAGCTTCAATGCATTTTCTTCGAGGCACTTACCTTTTGTTTATTTCTTGTTTATGAATTAAATACCTTTTACCTGCATGCTGCCTCCCGTTGTATCAACATCTACAAAGCAATAAGCTACCTGCTGCCACCTACTGATACGTAAGAGTATTACAGGGTTACTCTGCAGAGCTCTAGACAGCACTGACACTCAACAACAACACATCATTTGCAGACTGTAATTACTGGTTTGCTATAAAATATTTTTAACCCAAATAGGTGAAATTAAATAATCTCCCACGGCCATACTTGCCAACCATCCCGGATTTTCCGCGAGACTCCCGAAATTCAGCGCCTCTCCCGAAAACATCCCGGAAGAAATTTTCTCCCGGAAATCTCCCGAAATTCACGCCCCCTCCAGCTCCATGCGGACATGAGTGGGGACAGCCTGTTTTCACGTCCGCTTTCCTGTTGTATAAACCGCTTGCCTGCCTAATCACGTTACAACATCTACAGATTTTTTTTTATAAAAAACTGCACACACAAGGAGAAGAAGCAGAAAAGACAGCCATGGCAACGCCGTCTGTAATATCAATCAATCAATCAATGTTTATTTATATAGCCCCAAATCACAAATGTCTCAAAGGACTGCACAAATCATTACGACTACAACATCCTCGGAAGAACCCACAATAGAGTGATTCTATGTTGTCTGTCGCCATCTCCTGGTGAATGTTGGCTATAGCGTTATGGGGTTGCTTTTTGATTGGCCAACGATTTACGTGGTGTTGTCAAATAGTGAAAGGTAAGTGTTGTTGTTTTTTAATAACCAGCAAGCACAGTACAGTTAGTAGAACTGTGTTTTTATTACTGTGTATTTGATAGGTGCCGTCTTAAATTCAACTCTTTCTTTTATTTATATATGTAATAAAAAAAATATATATAGCTAGAATTAATTGAAAGTCAAGTATTTCATATATATATATATATATATATATATATATGAAATACTCTAGTTCAGTGGTTCTCAAATGGGGGTACTTGAAGGTATGCCAAGGGTTACGTGAGATTTTTTAAAAAATATTCTAAAAATAGCAACAATTCAAAAATCCTTTATAAATATATTTATTGAATAATACTTCAACAAAATATGAATGTAAGTTCATAAATTGTGAAAAGAAATTAAATAATGCAATATTCAGTATTGACTGCTTGATTTTTGTGGACATGTTCCATAAATATTGATGTTAAAGATGTATTTTTTTTGTGAAGAAATGTTTAGAATTAAGTTCATGAATCCAGATGGATCTCTATTACAATCCCCAAAGAGGGCACTTTAAGTTGATGATTACTTCTATGTGTAGAATTCTTTATTTATTATTGAATCACTTGTGTTTTTTTTTTTCAACAAGTTTTTAGTTATTTTTTTATCTTTTTCTTCCAAATAGTTCAAGAAAGACCACTACAAATGAGCAATATTTTGCACTGTTATACAATTTAATAAATCAGAAACTCATGACATAGTGCTGTTTTACTTCATCCATCCGTATTCTTCAATCAATCAATCAATGTTTATTTATATAGCCCCAAATCACAAATGTCTCAAAGGACTGCACAAATCATTACGACTACAACATCCTCGGAAGAACCCACAAAAGGGCAAGGAAAACTCACACCCAGTGGGCAGGGAGAATTCACATTCAGTGGGACGCCAGTGACAATGCTGACTATGAGAAACCTTGGAGAGGACCTCAGATGTGGGCAACCCCCCCCCTCTAGGGGACCGAAAGCAATGGATGTCGAGCGGGTCTAACATGATCCTGTGAAAGTTCAATCCATAGTGGCTCCAAGACAGCAGGAAACCATCTCAAGCGGATCAGCAGCGTAGAGATGTCCCCAACCGATACAGGCGAGCGGTCCATCCTGGGTCCCGACGAGCGGTCCATCCTGGGTCTCGACTCTGGACAGTCAGTACTTCATCCATGGTCATCGGACCGGACCCCCTCCACAAGGGAGGGGGGGACATAGGAGAAAGAAAAGAAGCGGCAGATCAACTGGTCTAAAAAGGAGGTCTATTTAAAGGCTAGAGTATACAGATGAGTTTTAAGATGAGACTTAAATGCTTCTACTTCCGCTTATCCGAGGTCGGGTCGCGGGGGCAGTAGCCTAAGCAGGGAAGCCCAGACTTCCCGTGGTTGGTAGTAGTGGGTTTCAGTAGGCCTTTAATAAACAAGGCTTACCTACCTTGTCCAGCATATAGGCTAATACACAGTACTAAACATGGTAAACATTATTATCATATGCATGTGCCAGGACGAACTAAATCAAACTTAGACATCCATACACAAACTAAAGCTTCGAAACGTTTAAACTACATTTTTGTAAAGCCATTAGTTAAAACGACAACATGCCAATTGTTCATGGAAGAAAATTGAATTAGGCCCTACCTGTACTGTTACTTAGTAACTGTATACACAGTACTAGGAAATAATTTGAAATACAGTAATGAGTATAAATTGCCTTTTTGATTGATTGATTGATAGAATAAATACGGTACAGATTTACATACCCTGCCTGTCACCAAGACTTTCCCATTCATCGTCATGCTGTACACATCTTTCACCCCAACATTCACTAACTGGTGGTAAGCCTTTAAATCTTCCATAATACAAGCACTCTTGGAACAAACCAGATGATTTAGAATGTCTATATATATTATAGCAGGAAGGCATTTGTGCTCAGCAGTCATTTTAGTTTTACAAACTTCGTATGGATCGATACATTCTTTGTCTCGTTTGTTCACCCAAACCATCTCTGTACCGCTTCTTTGGAGGTTTACTGGCCATTTGCGTCGGTTTTGTAAGATTACCGATATTAGAAGCGGTTTTGTGCAGTGGAATGCTGCGAAGTGAGTAAACAACGAAAGCTTGCCTCTCAAAATGGCCGCCCGCAAAGCATCATGGGGTGGGGCAGGGGTGCCCACACTTTTTCTGCAGGCGAGCTACTTTTCAATTGACCAACTCGAGGGGATCGACCTCATTTATATATATCATTTATATTTATTTATCTATGAAAGAGACATTTTTGTAAACAAGTTAAATGTGTTTAATGATAATACAAGCATGTGTAACACATATAGATGTCTTTCTTTCACGAAGACAAGAATATAAGTTGGTGTATTACCTGATTCTGATGACTTGCATTGATTGGAATCAGACAGTAATGATGATAACGCCCACATTTTCAAATGGAGGAGAAAAAAAAGTTGTCCTTTCTGTACAATACCGCATGAAAGTGGTTGGTTTTTGGCATCTAATTCATCCAGCTTCCATACACTTTACAAGAAAAACATTGGCGGCAAATTGCGTAGCTTGCTTGATTGACATTCACGGCACCCGAGGGTCTTGTGAGATGACGCTGGCTGCTGCCAGTTCATTATTAAGAAAAAATGACAGAGAGGAAGGCGAGAAACACTTTTTATTTCAACAGACTTTCGCGCCGTCCCTTCCGTCAAAACTCTAAAGGCCGACTGCACGTTTCCTATCTTCACAATAAAAGCCCTGCTTCATGCTGCCTGCGCTAACAAAATAAGAGTCTCGGAAAGCTGGCGTGCACAAGTGATGTGCACGCCAGCTTTCTGAGGGATCGCTTGTGCACGCCAGTTTTCCGAGACTCTGTATTTAGTTAGCGCAGGCAGCATGAAGCAGGGCTTTTATTGTGAAGATAGGAAATGTGCAGTCGGCCTTTAGAGTTTTGACGGAAGGTACGGCGCGAGAGTCTGTTGAAATAAAAAGTGTTTCTCGCCTTCTTCTCGGTCAGATTTTCATAATAATGATCTTGCAGCAGCCAGCGTCATCTCACAAGACCCTCCGGTACCGTGAATGTCATTTAAGTGACGTCTTGGTGAAGATTGATGATCACTAATTTTTAGGTCCATCCATCCATCCATCCATCCATCATCTTCCGCTTATCCGAGGTCGGGTCGTGGGGGCAACAGCCTAAGCAGGGAAACCCAGCCACTTCGTCTAGCTCTTCCCGGGGGATCCCGAGGCGTTCCCAGGCCAGCCGGGAGACATAGTCTTCCCAACGTGTCCTGGGTCTTCCCCGTGGCCTCCTACCGGTTGGACGTGCCCTAAACACCTCCCTAGGGAGGCGTTCGGGTGGAATCCTGACCAGATGCCCGAACCACCTCATCTGGCTCCTCTCGATGTGAAGGAGCAGCGGCTTTACTTTGAGCTCCTCCCGGATGGCAGAGCTTCTCACCCTATCTCTAAGGGAGAGCCCCGCCACACGGCGGAGGAAACTCATTTCGGCTGCTTGTACCCGTGATCTTATCCTTTCGGTCATGACCCATAGCTCATGACCATAGGTGAGGATGGGAACGTAGATCGGCCGGTAAATTGAGAGCTTTGCCTTCCGGCTCAGCTCCTTTTTAGGTCTATTTCTTTTAAAAGCCTGGCTGGAGATCGACTGACACACCCCCCGCGGTCAACTGGTAGCTCGCGATCGACGTAATGAGCACCCCTGATCCAAAACGTCCGCGATGGAGGCTTGCGAGGTCAGACTGCCTTCAAGGGGATGTCAGATGTTGATTGACATTTGATATTGTGTTCGATGTGATGGGGGCGGGACTTCAAGTTGTTACACACCAGAAGTAGGAAAAGTTTTGTAGAGCTCCAGGTACTGCTCGCCGTGTAACACCTGACACCACACAAACACATATGAGGATCAACAGATATTGAAAAAATCAATCAATCAATCAATGTTTATTTATATAGCCCCAAATCACAAATGTCTCAAAGGACTGCACAAATCATTACGACTACAACATCCTCGGAAGAACCCACAAAAGGGCAAGGAAAACTCACACACAGTGGGCAGGGAGAATTCACATTCAGTGGGACGCCAGTGACAATGCTGACTATGAGAAACCTTGGAGAGGACCTCAGATGTGGGCAACCCCCCCCCTCTAGGGGACCGAAAGCAATGGATGTCGAGCGGGTCTAACATGATACTGTGAAAGTTCAATCCATAGTGGCTCCAAGACAGCAGTGAGAGTCCCGTCCACAGGAAACCATCTCAAGCGGATCAGCAGCGTAGAGATGTCCCCAACCGATACAGGTGAGCGGTCCATCCTGGGTCCCGACGAGCGGTCCATCCTGGGTCTCGACTCTGGACAGTCAGTACTTCATCCATGGTCATCGGACCGGACCCCCTCCACAAGGGAGGGGGGGACATAGGAGAAAGAAAAGAAGCGGCAGATCAACTGGTCTAAAAAGGAGGTCTATTTAAAGGCTAGAGTATACAGATGAGTTTTAAGATGAGACTTAAATGCTTCTACAATCACATTTTTAGAGCAACACATGTTCTTTGAACCACGGTCTTTGGTGACATCCACATACAGTCTTTGCTCAACTTTAGAGGGATTACCCGGTGCGGTAATCGAGTGAGATAGTGTGTCGCAGCACAGTGGTTGAAAAACAACGCACTAGGCCACTGAGTAGGTAGAAACAACTATACGTTCGCGACCGAGGACCAATACAGAGAAACAAACCTCTTTCAAAAGGAAGATTTTTTTTTAAATTTAGAGCGTCACCGATGACGTCCGGCTGGTTTTCAAAGTAAAACTACTAATGTGCGTCGGCGTAGGAAATGTAACATACTGTCGACGTTCGGTTCAACAAATCGTACTCACATACATAAGTATTTACCAAAAACACACATTTACGTCGTCCGCATCCTCACAATTCGACGCGCATTGTCTTTTAAAAAAGAGTTGCCATCACAACTTCCTGCCGAACGCTTCCTGTTGTGCTCGGTGTCACCTCGTCCGTCGTCCGGGTGCTGGGCTCCTCGGCGGGGGATGCTGCCGCGGCTGCTGGTGCTGCTGCAGGGATGGAGTTGAAGACCGCAAACGTTCAACTCTCCGCCGGAGTTTGAAACAAAGGAGACAAAACCAAAAAAAAACAAAACAGCGCGCTGCCTGAGGATTCTCGCACCAACCGGGAGGAAGTTGGGGGGGAAGTTTGAAGATGAAGCTGCTGAAGCCGAGCTGGGTGAGCCACAACGGTAAGTCGTGCGGGAATCAGTTGGACCAAGTTGGGCTTTTGTTGTCGGCGCGGCTGCGGGCGGGGACGGTGGTTTGCCGGGCTCACTTTAAACCACCTCGTTGGGCCGCTCCGGACGGGACGTGAATTGAAGCCCGCGGGGCCAACACGCCGTGGCTTTAATTGCCAGCAGAAGCGCCATTTGTTGCTCCTGCTTGAGTGTGTGCTAACATTAGCCAGCTAACATGTTAGCCGGCTAGCTTGACATTAGCTATCGCATCTGCTGACACTTTGCAAAGTTAGCCATTAGCCGGCTAATAACTAACTGTTTGGATTTAAGCAACGGTTAATGGCGGTTTCAGTTAAGTCATTCGTCTTTGCATCATCCGAGGCTATGATAAGTCAGGAGTCAAAAATACTTCAATAATTCATCTAGGGCTGAGTGATATGGCCTTTTTAAAATATCGCGATATTTTTAGGGCGACGATATATACCGTATTTCCTTGAATTGCCGCAGGGCATACAGTATGCGCCTGCCTTGAATTACTGCCGGGTCAAACTTGCTTCCCCAAAATAATGAACGCATGCTTAGTATTACCGCCTGGTCAAACTCGTGACGTCACGGGTGACACTTCCCCTGTCATTCTTTTCAAAATGGTGGAGGCTGATTTCAGTACAGGTCATTTGAAATCGCACAAAGGGAAGAAGATTAAGAGCTATTCAGTAGGATTAAAGGTCCAAGTTTACATCCATCCATCTTCTTCCGCTAATCCGAGGTCGGGTCGCGGGGGCAGCAGCCTAAGCAGGGAAGCCCAGACTTCCCTCTCCCCAGCCACTTCGTCTAGCTCTTCCCGGGGGATCCCGAGGCGTTCCCGTGCCAGCCGGGAGACATAGTCTTCCCAACGTGTCCTGGGTCTTCCCCGTGGCCTCCTACCGGTTGGACGTGCCCTAAACACCTCCCTCGGGAGGCATTCGGGTGGCATCCTGACCAGATGCCCGAACCACCTCATCTGGCTCCTCTCGATGTGGAGGAGCAGCGGCTTTACTTTGAGCTCCTCCCGGATGACAGAGCTTCTCACCCTATCTCTAAGGGAGAGCCCCGCCACACGGCGGAGGAAACTCATTTCGGCCGCTTGTACCCGTGATCTTATCCTTTCGGTCATGACCCAAAGCTCATGACCATAGGTGAGGATGGGAACGTAGATCGACCGGTAAATTGAGAGCTTTGCCTTCCGGCTCAGCTCCTTCTTCACCACAACAGATCAGTACAACGTCCGCATTACTGAAGACGCCGCACCGATCCGCCTGTCGATCTCACGATCCACTCTTCCCCCACTCGTGAACAAGACTCCTAGGTACTTGAACTCCTCCACTTGGGGCAGGGTCTCCTCCCCAACCCGGAGATGGCACTCCACCCTTTTCCGGGAGAGAACCATGGACTCGGATTTGGAGGTGCTGATTCTCATTCCGGCCGCTTCACACTCGGCTGCGAACCGATCCAGTGAGAGCTGAAGATCCCGGTCAGATGAGGCCAACAGGACCACATCGTCTGCAAAAAGCAGAGACCTAATCCCGCGGCCACCAAACCGGAACCCCTCAATGCCTTGACTGCGCCTAGAAATTCTGTCCATAAAAGTTATGAACAGAATCGGTGACAAAGGGCAACCTTGGCGGAGTCCAACCCTCACTGGAAACGTGTTCGACTTACTGCCAGCAATGCGGACCAAGCTCTGACACTGATCGTACAGGGAGCGGACCGCCACAATAAGACAGTCCGATACCCCATACTCTCTGAGCACTCCCCACAGGACTTCCCGAGGGACACGGTCGAATGCCTTCTCCAAGTCCACAAAGCACATGTAGACTGGTTGGGCAAACTCCCATGCACCCTCAAGAACCCTGCCGAGAGTATAGAGTTGGTCCACAGTTCCACGACCAGGACGAAAACCACACTGTTCCTCCTGAATCCGAGGTTCGACTAAGCTTACATCAGACTCAAATTTTTACTGGATACCTTTGGTAAGTGCCGGAGTGAGAAGAGGTTTTAAAATAATTAGCGCATGCTTACTTTTACCGCATGCCTTTGGTAAGCGCAGGAGTGGGAAGAGGTTTTCAATTAATTAGCACCCCGGCGGCAATTCAGGGAAATACGGTATCTCGATATTTTGCCTTAACCTTGAACGAACACTTGATACATAGATACAGTGGGGCAAACAAGTATTTAGTCAGCCACCGATTGTGCAAGTTCTCCCACTTAAAATGATGACAGAGGTCTGTAATTTTAATCATAAGTACACTTCAACTGTGAGAGACAGAATGTGAGAAAAAAATCCAGGAATCCACATTGTAGGAATTTTGAATAATTTATTTGTAAATTATGATGGAAAATAGGTATTTGGTCAACCATTCAAAGCTCTCACTGATGGAAGGAGGTTTTGGATCAAAATCTCACGATACATGGCCCCATTCATTCTTTCCTTAACACGGATCAATCGTCCTGTCCCGTTTGCAGAAAAACAGCCCCAAAGCATGATGTTTCCACCCCCATGCTTCACAGTAGGTGTGGTGTTCTTGGGAGGCAACTCAATACTCTTCTTCCTCAAAAAGGTGGAGTGCCATCTCCGGGTTGGGGAGGAGACCCTGCCCCAAGTGGAGGAGTTCAAGTACCTAGGAGTCTTGTTCACGAGTGAGAGAAGAGTCGATCGTGAGATCGACAGGCGGATTGGTGCGGCGTCTTCAGTAATGCGGACGTTGTACCGTTCCGTTGTGGTGAAGAAGGAGCTGAGCCGGAAGGCAAAGCTCTCAATTTACCGGTCGATCTACGTTCCCATCCTCACCTATGGTCATGAGCTTTGCTCACCTTTCTCATGATCATTTTGACCCCACGGGATGAGATCTTGCGTGGAGCCCCAGATCGAGGGGAGAGTACCAGGGGTAATGGTTGACCAAATACTTATTTTCCACCATAATTTACAAATAAAATCTTAAAAATTTCTACAATGTGAATTCCTGGATTTTTTTTCACATTCTGTCTCTCACAGTTGAAGTGTACCCATGGTGAAAATTACAGACCTCTGTCATCATTTTAAGAGGGAGAACTTGCACAATCGGTGGCTGACTAAATACTTTTTTGCCCCACTGTATATCTGTTCCATGAATTGATTCACGCGGACAAGTTAAACAAGTTGAAAAACTTATCCGGGTGTTACCATTTAGTGGTCAATTGTACGGAATATGTACTGTACTGTGCAATCTACTGATAAAAGAATCAATCAATCAACCAATCCATTTTCTACCGCTTATTCCCAAGAATCAATTAATCAATTTCCAAAACAGAAAGTCCAAGTTTGTCAGAGATATTTTAAAACAAGCTATAAGTGCACTTTTGTGCATGATGTCACTAATATGACATATCAAAACAACACTAAATTATAGTGTACTTTTTGTACAATAGTTAAAACAAATAAAGTGCACTTTTGTGCATGATGTCACAAGATATTTCATTAACCGTCAAATAAAAATTAGCTGCATAATAGGTTACTGCGGACGTTATCTCCTGTTGTTGACTTTTTTTTTTCATACGGTGTTGATCTGGAAATAGTTGCTTTGGCATTTTGTTGGTGTGGCACCGAACGGAGATGTTGACATGCAGAGTTTCAAGCACTCATTCTCTTGCGGGTGACTTTTCAAATGATGCATATTGAGCAGTGCTGCTACCTTTTGTAGCAACGCTTTTGCCGCATAAATTTTGAACATATTCCCGCTTCAAAGCCAAACCACCGCCGGACAATGGATCCCGTGCTTTTTTTCTTGGGAAGTAATTATTCTTCCTTCATTTGTTACCAGATTCGCACCTTCTCTCTTTCGTATTACCACCCGCACCTCACCGTTAGCATCACAGCTAATGTTACCACGTCGCTACCTCTCTGCTCCGTGGGAGCGTGTGACGTTGCACACGTAACGTGTGTAAGAAGGTGCACTTGCTTTATGTCTCTGTGAGAAGGAGAGACAAAAAAGAGCGGGAAACACATGTAGTGTAAAGGGCCAAAGCTAAAAGCAACTGCGTGAGAATGTATACTCTAATATCACCATATAGTCATTTTCTATATCGCACAGACAAACCCGCGATAGATTGAGTATACATGAAAACAAGCGTGAAACACTAGAAACAAACGGATGGTACAAGAGCACAAAGCTCCTGCCACCAGCAGCAACTACAGTGGCACCATCTTGGGGAAAAAAGTATAGTATAAAAAGTGTTGCCTGGAGCTTTGATACCTGCTGAGTACTCTGCTCAAGTCTTTAAAAATGCACCTACATTTCAACGTGTCACACTAATAATGGTCATTTTTCCACAGGCAAGCCCATCTTTTCTGTTGACATTCACCCAGATGGGACTAAATTTGCAACCGGCGGCCAAGGTACTGTAACAATAATAGATATACACATATCTTGTTTGTTTTCTTTAAAAAAAATCATTTATATTGTTACAAATATTTAATTTTAGTTCAACATATTTGGGATTAAAAATTGGTTATTTTTTTGTTATAAATAATTTTTAATGTTTCAAATATTTGGACAAAATATTTTTCGAGTTAATAATCTGTTTTAGGTTGCAAATCTTGTTTTGGGAGGGTTAAAATGTTGTCTTTTGGTTTACAATTTTTTGTTGTTGTTGTTAAAAAGCATTTTTATTGTTAAAAATATTGAATTTGCTTAAACATTTTTGGGTGAAAAAAATGGGTTATTTTGTGTTGGAAATCTATTTTTGGAATGTTAAAAGTCGTTTTTTTGGGGTAGTTTTACACATTTTTTTGTTAAAAAAAAATTATTTGTATTGTTACAAATATATAATTTTAGTGCAACATATTTTTGGTTAAAAATCATTTATTTTGGCTTAGAAATCTTGTTTTGAGGGGTTATAAATCATGTTGGTTCTTTTCGGTCTTTTTTTAACTTTTACAAAAATAATTTTATTGTTACAAATATTTAATTTGGACTAAGTATTTTTCCCGTTAAAGATTTGTTATTTGGGTTGCAAATCTTGTTTTAGGGAGTTAAAAATCTTTTTTTTTTTTTGGGTTCTAAATTCATTACAAAAAAAAATGTTATTGTTATAAACACTTAATTTTGCTTAAACAGCTTTTGGGGTAAAAAAAAAAAAAAAGGTTTATTTTGTGTTGTAAATCTTGTTTTGGGCAGTTAAAAAATGTTTTTTCGGAAACGTTTATAATACAAATCAGTTTTTGTTTTCTTAAAAAAATAATTTTTATTGTTACAAATATTAAATTTTAGTTAAACACATTTGGGGTTAAAAATCTGTCATTTTGGCTTACAACTTACAGCTTTTTAATTTTTCATTTTTAATGTGTCAAATATTTAATTCGGACAGAATATTTTTTGAGTTATTTTTGGGATGCAAATCTTATTATAGGAGGTTAAAAATGTTTTTTTTGGGGTTCCAAATCTTTTTTGTTGTTGTTAAAAAGCATTTTTATTGTTACAAATATTTAATTTTGCTCCAACATTTTTGGGTGAAAAAAAATTGGTTATTTTGTCTTGCAAATCTATTTTTGGGATGTTAAAAGTCGTTTTTGGGGGAAAGTTTACACATTTTTTAATTGTTTTCTTAAAAAAAATATTTTTATCGTTACAAATATGTAATTTTAGTGCAACATATTTTTGGTTAAAAATCGTTTATTTTGGCTTACAAATCTTGTTTTGAGGGGTTAAAAATCATGTTGGTTCTTTTCGGTCTTTTTTTTAACTTACAAAAATCATTTTAATTGTTACAAACATTTAATTTGGACTAAATATTTTTCCGGTTAAAGATCTGTTATTTGGGTTGCAAATCTTGTTTTAGGGGGTTAAAAATCTTTTTTTGGGGGGGGGTTCTAAATTCATAAAAAAAAAAAAATGTTATTGTTACAAATACTTAATTTTGCTTAAACAGCTTTTGGGGTAAAAAAAAAAAAAAAGTTTATTTTGTGTTGCAAATCTTGTTTTGGGAAAGGTTTACAATACAAATCTTTTTTTATTTTCTTAAAAAAAACAATTTTTATTGTTACAAATATGTAATTTCAGTTAAACATATTTGGGGTTAAAAATCTCCTATTTTGGCTTTCAATTTACAGCTTTTTTAATAAATTTTTTATTTTCAATGTGTCAAATATTTAATTTGGACAGAATATTTTTGGAGTTATTTTTGGGATGCAATCTTGTTTTAGGAGGTTAAAATTTTTATTTTTTGGGTTCCAAATATTTTTTGTTGTTGTTAAAAAGCATTTTTATTATTACAAATATTTAATTTTGCTTAAACATTTTTGGGTGGAAAAAAAATTGGTTATTTTGTGTTGCAAATCTATTTTCTGGGATGTTAAAGGTCGTTTTTTTGGGCAAGGATTACAAAAATTTTTTGTTTTCATAAAAAAATATTTTTAATGTTAAAAATATTTAATTTTATTTCAACATATTTGGGGTTAAAAATCTGTTATTTTGGCTTACAACCCTTTTTTTTAATGTTTCAAATATTTAATTTGGACAAAATATTTTTTGAGTTAATAATCTGTTATTTTTGGAATGCAAATCTTGAATTAGGAGGTAAAACAAATTTTTTTTGGGGGGTTCCAAATCTTTTTTGTTGTTAAAAAGCATTTTTATTGCTACAAATATTTAATTTTGCTTAAACATTTTTGGGTGAAAAATTTTTTGTGTTGCAAATCTATTTTCTTGGGTGTTAAAAGTCATTTGTTTGGAAGGTTTACAATTTTTTTTACAAATATTTAATTTTATTTTAACATATTTGGGGTTAATAATTGGTTCTTTTGGTTTACAAATCTTGTTTTGAGGGGTTAAAAATCATGTTGGTTCTTTTCTATCTTTTTTCAATTATTAAAAAAATAATTTTATTTGTTACAAATTTAATTTGGACTAATATTTTTCCGGTTAAAAATCTGTTATTTGGGTTGGAATTTTTTTTTTAGGGGGTCAAAAATAAATAAAAAATAATATATATATATATATGTATTTTTTTTTATATATATATATATATATATAAAACATATATATATATATTTTTTTGGTTCCAAATCTCATTAAAAAATAATTTTATTGTAACAAATACTTAATTTTGCTAATACATTTTTGGGGTGAAAAAAATTGGTTATTTTGCATTGCAAATCTTGTTTTGGAGTTTTAAAATAGTTTTTTGGGAAATGTTTACAAATCTGTTTTTGTTTTGTTGCTTGAAAAAATAATTTTTATTGTTGCAAATATTAGATTTCAGTTCAACATTGGTTATTTCGTTTATAACTCTTTTTTTGTTAAAAATTATTTTAATATTTTAAATAGATAATTTTGATTGATAATTGTTGGGGTTAAAATTAGGTTATTTTGGGTTACAAATGTTTCTTTCATCATTTTAATATTTTAAATATTTAATTTTGATTAAATATGTATTTGGTGTTAAAATTAGGTTTTTTTGGGTTGCAAATCTTTTTTAGGGGGGTTAAAAAATGTTTTGGTTCTTTTTGGTTGCCAGTCTTTTCTTAATTATTTAAAATTTTATTCTTTCAAATATTTGATTTTAGTTCAACACATTTCTGGTTAACATTTTTTATTTTGGGTTACAAATCTTTTATTTTTTTATTTTTTTTTTTACATAATTTTTAATGTTTCAAATATTAAAATCTTAAAAACTTTAACAAGTTAATAGCTAGCATGGGTCAGATGGGACTGAATTTGAAACCGACGGCCAAGTTGGTATAACAATAATAGATGTACACAAATGATACGTGTATCAATAACTTTTGATTGCATCCATCAGGGGAGGATTCCGGGAAGGTGATGATCTGGAACATGGCACCCGTCCTCCGAGAGGAAGATGAGAAGAATGAGAACATTCCCAAAATGCTTTGCCAGATGGACAATCATCTAGGTAATTTTTAACTGCACTTTTTTTTAATCCACGTTGGAAAATATACATTTGGGGGAAAAAAATATTACTGTGTGTGCAGCGTGTGTAAATTGCGTGCGCTGGTCCAACAACGGACTGTACTTGGCATCCGGAGGAGACGACAAGCTGGTCATGGTGTGGAAAAGAGCCGCGTGAGTCCGCAGAAATATTTTTTTTTTACAAATGGCTCCTCATGCTGTGTTATTGCGTGTGTGGGGCAGGTTCATCGGTCCGAGCACGGTCTTCGGGTCTAGCAGCAAACTGGCCAACGTTGAGCAGTGGAGATGTGTCACCATCCTGAGGAACCACACTGGAGGTAACAACATTAGGGCCCCTACAAGGTCTAGACTAGGACCTCAAGGCTTAAGTGCGTTTGTGTAGATGTGATGGACGTGGCGTGGTCTCCTCACGACGTGTGGTTGGCGTCCTGCAGCGTGGACAACACCATCGTCATCTGGAACGCTCGCAAATTCCCAGGTAAGACTGTGGGTCCGTACCCGCTACCGTTCACTGCTTCTTACCACAGCTCATTGTTGGCGCTTGGATTGATTGATTGAAACTTTTATTAGTAGATTGTACAGTTCAGTACATATTCCGTACAATTGACCACTAAATGGTGAATGGTTTTTCAACTTGTTCAAGTCGGGGTCCACGGAAATCTATTCATGGTAATTAGGGAATTAGTTGACCATGTACCCAAGGGCATAGAATTGGGTAGGGACGCTAGGGACACGTCCCTACCAATATCCAGCCGCTACTGTGTAGTCACTATCAATACAAGCGCTGCCCGTAATGTTTAGTCAATGATTATGGCACAGAAAGGGTTAAATGTCCGTCTCTGCTAGAAGTCCCGCCTCTAACCTAAATATCGCTCCCTGATTGGTTGCCGATTTCATGCTAACTTACGTGTGATTCGCTGTCCCCGCCGTCTCTCCTTCTGCTTGCAAAAGCTAGCCTACATGCTAGTTGCTAGCGAGCGGACGAGAGTGTCACGCCAAATTTTTTCGCCCCTACAAAACCCTTACCCCCCATTTACTTCCGGGGTCATGATTAATACAGACGTTTTGTTAACGCTATATTGTAAAAATATAAAGCCTTATTATAAAAATACAGACGTTTTGTTAACGCTGTATTATAAAAAAAATTAAAAAACAATTTGCAAACACAAGCTATGGGATGACGCATTTACTTCCGGGGTCACGTTTCCTCTAATGTCATCCCATCGTCTTTTCCTCCGCTTTTTTTCAGGTGAAAGTCAATGCTTGGTCCCCTTTACCATTGTTAACCCTCCCCGGAGGTGAAAGGTAACCTTAAACATGTGAATTCAACTACTTTAGTCCATTTTTTAACATCGTAAAAACATCAGCTGTCTTTTACTACGGACTGCAAGGGTCCGTTGTCATGGATACATGACAACAACTTCTATTCATACCAGTCATACGTGCCTGAGGCGGAGTGATAGCCTACGCTGTGATAAGGCTTTAGAATATTTAAACCACGATTAACAACCAATCAGATCGCCGGATTTCACCTTTCCGTTTTATTTTTGAAATTATTTAGTTTCATGTATTTGTGTAGAAGTGAGCAACGGTTTGAAAATACCAAAGTGGTGGAAATACAATAAGCCCTCACTAGATGATCATGTGATTTTACAATGCTAAAATATAATTTGTTAATATGAAGTAATATTCATATTTAGTAAAAGCCTTTTTGCTCAGGCAGTAACTGTACCATCAAGCTCTATGGTCATTGTCCTTAATGTATCTGTCATGCATCAACATATTTTTGGCCAGCAGTTCATTTCTGTGACAAACCGGCGGAGGCATGTGTTTGGCTCTTTCAAGTAGGAACAAACAGTGGACACTAATCTGCTTGTATTTGAGTATTAGTGACAAACATATTTACAGTACAAAAGCAGCAATAGAAAGAAGTAGTTGAAGGGAAAAATTGTGAGTGATTTAAACACAAGTTGGGGAAAAGATTATTACAGTTCATTTATGTTTATTTACAATGTTGTATTGCATGAATGTATTTCTAATGTTGTTGATGGACAGTAGGCTATGTTAATTGACAGTATGATGCACAGTTGCACTACAGCCCTACACTAAAGAGTAAAGATGAGAACTCTTCCAAGTTGTCTCCTTTGCTTTCATTTTAGTTGCTTTACCCTATAACATCTGCATGAGGTGAAATTATGATTGCTAATGTAAAAAAAAAAGAAAAAAAAGTAAACTTTCAGAGTGCTGCCTTGGAGCACTTTTGTGTCCCCACCAATCTCAAAATCAAACCTACTCCCTTGCATGTACCAGTCAATCTGTACCGTCATGAAATTCTCGACCTAATCCTACGCAAACTTCTAATAAATTCTTCAATCAATCTATTACAATTAGTCAGAAAGGATACACTACCGTATTTTTCGGAGTATAAGTCGCTCCGGAGTATATGTCGCACCTGCCAAAATGCATAATAAAGAAGAAAAAAAAACATATTAGTCGCACTGGGGTATAAGTCGCATTTTTTGGGGAAATGTATTTGATAAAACCCAACACCAAGAATAAACATTTGAAAGGCAATTCAAAATAAATACATTTGTGTATTATTCATTAGAATAATACACAAAGCCTGCTACTATGAACATACCAATCCCTTATTTAAGAGTTCAAATGTGTTAAAATTTTCCGACATTGTGTTTTTAAAAACAATGGAAATTATGTTTCGAGTAAAGAACAACAGCCTTCCTGCTTGTATTCTCAGGCTATTTCATTTAAGAGGAGAAAACTATAATTTACGGGGGGTAATCGATTTTTGAAATGGGTAAAGCGAGAACAAATATAAAATACAAATGTATTACAGTTTTAGGAGTTAAATGGTGGAACAAGCTCAGTGATGAGCTGAAGACATGCACTTCTTTGGTAAGGTTTAAGAAAACATTGAAAGGTGAAATATTTGAAAATTATAAAATATAGTAACAATTACTTTCATCCCATTGATTTTTGATTTTTTTTTTTTTTTTTAACTTGATGTTCCAGGCAATCTAATCTTCTGTGAAGGTATAGGATAGGCAAATATAAGCTTTGGCTTCAGCCTATTCCTTTTTTGGTAATTATTTTTCTTTTCTTTCGTGTGTAAATGTGCATTATTGTATACATATAACATGTACTGTAAAACTGATCACACAAAATGGTTGATTGATTTGATTTATTATATGACCGAAATAAACTTATTTCATTCATTCAATAGTGAACAACAGGCTGAATAAGTGTACGTTATATGACGCATAAATAACCAACTAAGAACATAACCTGGTATGTTAACGCAACACATCATGGTAAGAGTCATTCAAATAACTATAACATATAGAACACGTTTACCAAACAATTTGTCACACCCGATCGCTAAATCCGATTAGATCTTCTACCTCGGTGTCACCTCTGGTATGCGCCCCGCTAGCGTCCTTTCTTTCTGCTGCTCGATTGCTGTTCTCTGCTGCATCTTTCACTACGTCCAGCTTGTAATCTGCAGTACATGATTTCCTTTTCGGTGCCATTTTTGTTCAGCCCATCTCAGTTTTTATAAGTTACCGCCTACGATGATGTGATCCATTTTAATAGCTATGTCAGTAGCATATAACAGTTAGCATTCCATGACCCACAATGCACTTCTGCCATGACCCTCCCCCGCCAAATTCTTATTGGTTGACGTGTGTGTGACGATTGCCGACGTGTTTGTGGCGATTGCTGACATTTTCTTCGTCTCTTCCGCGAATGAGATAAATAACATAATTTGATATTTTACGGGAATGTGTTAATAATTTCACACATAAGTCTCTCCGGAGTATAAGTCGCAAACTATGAAAAAAACTGTGACTTATAGTCCGAAAAATACGGTACTAGAGATAAAATCTTCACAGCACAGTGTTCTATAGGAGTCCAGGGATCCCTCTGCGGTATTGGCGCTAAGAATTTTCAAAATCTATCCATCCATCCATTTTCTACAGCCTGTCCCTTTCAGGGTCGGGGGGGTGTTGGAGCTTATCTCAGCTCTCCCTTCCAAAGGCAAAACCTAGTAACTCACTTCTAGCTGATTTTGAGAAAACAAAGGAAAACCAGTCTATCTTGATGCTGTCTTACAAAGATCTACAAAGTCATCAAAGGTATATAGATGTTTTCTTGCCGATTGAGCCATGGATTGAATCTGCTCTCATGAACGTGTGCCCTTTCTCCAGATATTTTATCACAATGTCGGGTGGGCCCCATTCTGCGTTTGCACATTGAGCAAGAGCCGTGTACAGCGTCCAGTTTTTATTTTGACCTCCACAGTTATCTGCCCAAAAGAGTATGCAAGGGGAAGAATCAAGAACAATACATTTAATGAAGGTGCTTGCAACGTCCTGGGCCAATCTTCCAAATATCCCCTCGTGCCATAATATCACATAATCAGGTTGACCGTCGGCCCCCATTCGTGCAAATGTGTCATTAAAGACAATAAGGCGACTGACAAAGAAGCTCAGATTGGTCCCTTGAGATACTAGGTTTTTCTGTTGTATCTACGCGGTTATGTGGTTGTTGCTAGGTCCTGCCATGTGCGTAACAGCTTACTTACGGAACAAATTACAATATCGCATACACTAATGTAAAGCATATCACCTAGGAACTCCAAAATTATTATCAGCTCAGTTTTGACCAAAATTGAGTTACTGGGTTTTGCCTTTGGACGGGAGAGCTGCACTCGGGCGGAAGGCGGAGTACACCCCGGACAAGTCGCCACCTCATCACAGGGCCAACACAGATAGACAACATTCACACTCACATTCAAAATCAGCAAGTCATAAAAATGGGGCCCTACAGTATATTTTTTTGGGTCCCACTTTATTGTAAGCGTTTTGAAAACAAATGACAAAATGTATGCATTATCCGGTTATATCTCACATTCTATATTGTGTTTTGGAAAAAACGTATTTTCCGGACCATTGGGCGCACTGCTGATGAATGGGCTATTTTTGATCTTTTTTCATATATAAGGCGCACCGGATTATAAGGCGCATTAAAGGAGTCATATTAAAGTTAAAGTACCAATGATTGTCTCACACACACACACACACACACACACACAGACACACGAGGTGTGGCAAAATTATTCTCTGCATTTGACCCATCACCCTTGATCACCCACTGGGAGGTGAGGAGAGTAGTGAGCAGCAGCGGTGGCTGCGCCCGAAAATCATTTTTGGTGATTTAACACCCAATTCCAACCCTTGATGCTGATATAAACTGGGTTTGTTTTAATATATTTATGTATATTATATATTACAACTTTTAATTAGTTTTTTCAATTACAAGTGGGCTTCACGGTGGCAGAGGGGTTAGTGCGTCTTCCTCACAATACGAAGTTCCTGCAGTCCTGGGTTCAAATCCAGGCTCGGGATCTTTCTGTGTGGAGTTTGCATGTTCTCCCCGTGAATGCGTGGGTTCCCTCCGGGTACTCCGGCTTCCTCCCACTTCCAAAGACATGCACCTGGGGATAGGTTGATTGGCAACACTAAATTGGCCCTAGTGTGTGAATGTGAGTGTGAATGTTGTCTGTCTATCTGTGTTGGCCCTGCGATGAGGTGGCGACTTGTCCAGGGTGTACCCTGCCTTCCGCCCGATTGTAGCTGAGATAGGCGCCAGCGCCCCCCGCGACCCCGAAAGGGAATAAGCGGTAGAAAATGGATGGATGGATATTAAAAAGTAAAGGTAATTTGTATTTTTATCTACTTGTTTAATTTTTCATGTATAAATATCGACTTAGAAAAATAATACATTTTTTAAAAGTGACAACAGTATTTTTTTAAATATTACTTTTGATGTATTTTTTTATCCAAAAGTATCTTTAAAAAGTTAATTTGTACTTGAAAATGTTTTTAAATATTTTTTGCTTCTTATGTTTTCTGCTCGCTTTCTGTCTCTTGTATGCGTCTTGGCCAATTATACTAACACACACAACGCCTCCTGTGGAAGATTCCCCCAGATTCAAGTCACGAGGTCAATGGAAAATAATCTGTTCCAGAATCAAACTGTGGCCATCACAGAAGCTTTAAAAGCAAAGTCGCAGCACTTAAACATTCTGATCTGGCATGCAAGTCTAAAAAGAATGTTCTATGGTTATCATCACATTTTTTCCTGACAACAATATTTGATGCAAGCGGTAATTAAACATCAGACCTGTGCGTGCGTCCCTCAGAGATGGTCACATGTCTCCGGGGACACACCGGCCTGGTCAAAGGTCTGACGTGGGACCCGGTGGGCAAGTACATCGCCTCGCAGGCCGACGACCACAGTCTGAAAGTGTGGAGGACCGTGGACTGGCAGATGGAGGCCAACATCACCAAGCCCTTCAACGAGGTACAACAAAGCTCCTCCGTTTCCGTGACGATGTTCTTGGACGCTGACGACTTGTCTCGCAGTGCGGCGGAACCACGCACGTCCTCCGTCTGTCCTGGTCCCCCGACGGACAGTACCTGGTGTCGGCTCACGCCATGAACAACTCGGGACCCACGGCCCAGATCGTGGAGCGGGACGGCTGGAAGACCAACATGGACTTCGTGGGACACCGAAAAGCAGTGACGGTGGTGGTGAGTCCCCCGCCGAGGCAGAGCGTTCCGTTCTTCCGTGTTATTTTGGACGTCCATTTTTTTCCTTCTGTCGCGTGTAGAAATTTAACCCAAAGATCTTCAAGAAGAAGCAGAAGAACGGCAGCGCTCCGAAGCCCAGCTGCCCGTACTGCTGCTGCGCCGTGGGCAGCAAAGACCGCTCGCTCTCCGTCTGGGTAAGACTTCACTCAACCGTTATCAGATTCAAAACCACACCAAGTGGAATGTCCTCACAAATAGTTTCTTTGTATGAACACCAGTTGACCTCCCTGAAACGCCCCCTGGTGGTCATCCATGATCTGTTTGATAAATCCATCATGGATATTTCCTGGTAAGTTTGGGACAAATTGATCATTCTACTAGTTTTAATTACTGTCTTACCCACACTATTACTGCACTATATAATCTAAAATGGCTGTCCCAATCCGATACGGATATCTGTCCAATACAGGGTTGTACTAATTAATCATATTTGGTACTACACCGCCTCTGAAAAGTACCGCTCCACCAACCCTCCCTTTTTTTTACGGGCATGACGGCGCGTCGTCATGACGTTACTGGTTTTACGAGCAGAGGATCATGTTCAGCAGCGCGCGCACACAGAGTACTTACAATTGGGCAGTGTGTAGACAGTAGAGATGCTCGGATAGGCAATTATATCATCCGCAACCGCATCACCAAAGTCGTCATCCACCCGCCGTCCACCCGAA